>NC_058080.1:284981367-285281382 GCF_014858855.1 Bufo gargarizans | reverse complement strand
GAAAACAAGTTCAGGTAATTTTGTCAATTTGGTCCTTGTGTCTGAAAATATTAAGGGGTTGTCCGGGATTTTTTTTTTAAATCCCACCCACAGAGAAACGTATCTGCTAGCCGCTGCTTGGTTCGGACGTCCTGCCTCCTGAGTTCTATCGTTTTATTTTTTTTCACTGATTCTTTACCTTCTTGTCATTCAGATTGCAGGGCTCTACTCCTCCTGATCCCTCATTGTGTATGTCTGTGATCCTCTTCAGAAGTTCAGCTTCAGGAGCAGACATCAAATAGCACACAGACGACCGTACGCCGTTTTCTGTCCTATATGTAGAGGATAATAAACGTCATTGATGACAAGGAAGAACATGACTCTTAAATGGTGCAAATATTTAAGAAATATGAAGGTGTGGCAACTTGTGGAGCTTATGTGAGCTCTGCAATTCCTACTGGAATTCCACTGGGTGGAGGAGAGGGGTTTAAAACATGACCATCGTTAATACCCTTGTTAGGGGGAGTCTGTCAGAAGAACAGAAAAATAAAGAAAAAAACTGGATTTTTTTTTTTTAAAACACATTCTGTACATCAGTTATGCACATTTGTCATCCACTTGATCCATTTCTGTCTGAGATGACTTTTTGTCTGTGCAAAAAAATGGATCTCAGACGGAAATGGCTCAAACCGATGTCAAATGTGCATAACTGATGAACAGGATCGTTTTTTTTACAGGATCATTTTTTTCTTTATTTTTCTATTCTTCTGATGGATCAGAAGAATGGAAAAATAACGGTGATGTGAACTCCCCCTTAGCCTGTGTGTGAACACCAACCTTCAAGTCAACTATTATCGCTTCCATTCATTTTCTAGAAAGACATAGGCAGGTCTTGTATGAGATTTAAAAAACATGTCTATTTTTTTTTCCCTGAAACTACACCACTCTTGTCCATGGGTGAGGTCTGGTATTGTATCTTAGTCCCAATACTTAGAGTGGTGTAATTTCTGGGAGGTAGCAGCCATGTTTTTTCAGCATTAAGTAGCACGTTCAATAGCTTATTGAAGTACATACTAAATATACTTCTGTGATGTCACTCTCTACCACAAGATGGCACTATACTCACAGTTTCTAAGATTTCTATCACTCATTTGTATTCTACAGTATATACAAGTTACAATATTAAAGGTGTTTTCCAAGATTTTGATGCTGATGACCTATTCTTAGTATAGGTCATCAGTATTTGATCAGTGGGGGTTCAACACCCTGGACCCCCGCCGATCAGCTGTTTGAGAAGGCAGCGGTGCTCCTGTGAGCGCCATGGCCTTCTCCATGCTTACCAAGCACAGCACCGTACATTGTATAGCGTCTGTGCTTGGTATCGCGCACAGCCCCATTCAAGTGAATCATTATGCCATCGCTCGTCCCCATGCTGTATAGCGGTTTGCCGGCGGCAGACTGTGGTGTCTAGTAACCCTAATGATCGGGCAATTGGCAGCAGGATTTCACTGCAAGATGATCACTAACGAGCGTTCATGCAAACGCTCGTTAGTGATTATCTACTGAAAAACCGGGCAGTGTAATACAGGCTTTACATATAGCGCCAAGAACCTGTAAATCACTTTCTATGATGAGGATATAATATTACAACCTACCTGAGGCCACTTCACGGGCCACTCTATATGAGTTGCGGGATATGTAATGTGGCAGAGGACCTGACTGGTGCCTAATACATTGTGATGTTGTAATAATCTAGAAACACAAGTATGTGAGCGCTTCAGAATTACTCCCCAAATCTTGCATTTAAAGGGACCATGTTACACTCAAAATGTAACCTAAAATTTAGCTGAGCAGTTTGATATATATTTTTATGATTCAGTATAACTTGTAATTTATTGATCTAAGTTCTGTTCATTCTCACCTCTGGAGTCCAGTAGGTGGTATTATTCATTTCCTGAATGAGAGTGCATAGAGTGATAGCTGTCAGTCATTGAGGCACTGGACTCCAAAGCTCAGAATGAACAGAACTTTAGAGCAATAAATTACAAGTTAGGGCCCATTCAGACGACTGTATGGCTGTGGTGCCTGTATTGCGGACCGCAAATTGTGGCCTGCAATATATGGGCACCGGCGGTGTGAAGACTGTTCTGTGGATGCGGACCCATTGACCTGAATGGATACACTATCCTCAAAATACGGCAAAAGATAGTCATGTACTATAGGAAATGAGCCCTAATACTGAATCATTTCTTATAAAACTATATATTAATCTGCTCAGCTCCTCCTGCTCTATAACATGCTGCCTGCAGACTGCACTGCATAGCGACAGATTTCCTTTAACCACTGTACTGTATACGCCAGAATTGGTGAATACACTGATGACGAAGCTTTAACCGTTTGTATGTCCCTGTCAGTGGTGATCACGCCATGTACGGGCTCTGTGGAGGGAGGGGGCTCCCTCCCTGTTCCCATCGGCTGTACTGGTCTCCATAGGCTGATCAATAGCAACATGGCACCTGTAAACCATTCCACCAAAAACTGCCCTCCCAAACCCATATGGAGCGCCTTCTCTTCTGATCCCTGCCGTGTTCCGTGACTACATATGGTGTGTTGCTGTGTTGATGAGAAAATGCTTAACAAAATTTGTGGTGCTTTTTTCTGCTGTTACCTCTTGTGAAAATGAAAATGGGACGCTTATGCAAAATTTTATTGGAAGAAATGAAAATTTTTAGTTTCACACCCAAGTGTTTCTAAATTCTATTAAAAGCCTGTGGGGTCAAAGTGGTCAGTAACCCCTCAATAAATTCCTTGAGGCATGTAGTGTCCAAAAGGGGGTACATTTTTGGGGGATTCTACTATGGGGTACCTTAGTGTGCCTTCAAATGTAACATGGAGCCCATAAACCATTCTGGCAAAATTTGCCCTTCAAAAACCATATGGCTTTCCTTCTGAGCCCTGCCTTGTGCCCATACAGCAGTTTATGACCACGCATGGGGAGTTTCTGTAAACTGAAAAATCAGGGTAATAAATATCGATGTTTGTTTCACTGTTAACCCTTTCTGGCATACAGGAAATAATGGATTAAAATGTTAAATCAGCAAAAAAGTTAAATTTAGAAATTTTGCCTCCATTTCACTTTAATACTTGTGAAACATATAAAGGGTTAACAACGTTTGTAAAATCATTTTTGATTAACTTGAGGGGTGTAGTTCCAAAAGGTGACACATTTATAAAACATATCGACTCAAATCTACCTTTACCATAAAGTACATTGTGTCACGAGAAAACAGATTCACTTGCATTCCAAAGTTATTACCACATAAAGTGACACACGTCAGATTAGGCCGGGCAGGAAGGTGAAAAATGGCTGTGTCCCGAAGGGGTTAAAGGAGTTGTCTGGCTTTAGGTAAATTAAAAAAAATGATGCACTTTCTAATGTGCGTTGTGTTTCAGTATGTCACCATTGTCAAGTGAGAAAAGATGGCCAGGCGCAATGCTGTTTCCAGTCTAGGCAATCCTCTGGGTGCTCAATACATAAGGCTACTTTCACACTAGTGGCAGGACGGATCAGACAGGCTGTTCACCGCTAGTGTGAAAATAGCCTAAAAGACACAAATCTATCTCCTGTATTTGCTACAATGTATCAGTCTGGAGTCCAGGCTGTTAATTCATTCCCTTGACTGCAGACCTAGCAAATAATCATCTGTTAAAAGAAGGTATCTACAGGTTTCAAAGATCTTAAAATTGCTAACGATTTGAAATGCAAAGTATATTAGTTCAATATAAAACTTAAAGAGTACATTTTTTCTACGGATGCATTTTACTACCCCATAAAAATATGTGCAATATGTTTAATTTACGTTTTTGTCTGTTTTGGCCATTAACTCACCATCTGTGGTCCTTTAGTGCCTCCTAAACTTGCAATCCACTGCCTGTTTCTATGGCCAGGTTGTCTTCAGCTCCAGGGACAGTGAAGACGCATTTCTCAGTGTGTGGGCAGCATCTGAATTGCGAGCGCAATGATCAGACTGGGGGCCAGATTCATTAGAGTACAATAGGGTGTGCGATTGGCTCTGGTGTACACGCATGGTGGAGATGCAGGGCATCAAGGAATGTAAGGGCACTTTCGGCTTTTACTGTAGTACTGGCAAACATCATTGCTTTAGGTTAACACCCGTAGAGTCACCAGTTCAAGTGAACACAGCAGTTTTCATAGAGATTGATGCTAAGAGAAATGAAACATATTGCACATACTTTTGTATGGGGCAGTGGAAAATAATGTAAAGTGCAGTTACTCTTTAAGGTTAAATTCCAGGTAAATTAGTCAACTTGACCTACTAGGGTTATGTAACATACTAGGGTTGTTAGTCCTGTAAATCTGGTACACATTAATGAAAATCACTCCAACTACCTTCTTTTACCCAGGAGAAAAGATTCAGTTTGTTGGCCTAGCCCTACCTGCAAAGTAGATAGTTGGCACCCTGTGGCACCCAGCACCTGGAAAGATGCCCTAGCTTCACACCAGTACTCAATTATTGCTTTACCCATGAAGAGATGTTGGTGGCGGTTTGCTTTTGTTCCAGAAACAGCACCTCTCTAGTCCTTGCAGCCATTGAACTGAATGGGGTTCCAGCGCAACGCGCACGTTGCTGCAACTGTGACCCCAGAATCACAAAGAATCCAGCAGTGTTGCGACTTGTGAATCGGGCAATGACCCCATTCAGTTCCGTCATACCTCCCATCTTTTTGGATGATCAAAGAGGGACACTTATATGGTTCATTTTGTGAAAGTCCATTTTTCCTGCATATTTAGACACTTGAATAGTGTTCTTCTCGTACAATAGCACAAAAATTATCTGAATATAGAAATTTCTAACATCTAAATTGCTTCAAACAATTAAATAATATACAAGGCGAGCTCTAATATACAGAGAAGAACCAGACAAAAATGTTTTGATCAATATTGTAAGGGACATTTAAGGAGAAAAGAGACTTGGGTCTAAAATAGGGACTTTCCCTTCAAAAGAGGGACACTTGGAAGGTCTGGTTAGGTGGCTGCACTGCAACACAGCGATCATTGATTGTGTGTTGTGGCAAAGATCTCCGAGTAGCCTCAGCCTAAAGCCTCAAATGCAAGACATTATAGCATTTGCACAATAAACTTGGTTCTCACAGAGTAGACTTTCACAAAGAAAGGTCATTGCTGGTCTTATCAAATCCAGTGTCATGTTCAAGTGGTTAAACCATCAGCACTATGGGAAAGCGTTGCAGTTGGCAGTGGCACTTGCCCAGTGTCATAAGAGGTAGATCCTGAGACATTATTAGTGTGTCAACGTGCGCCCAACACCATGTCTATTAATATCTTCTGAATGCCCCTATTTTTTGCATGTTATGTAGCTGCACCAGAGGCTCCAGCACCCAGCGTCTGTGAAAGAAATGTATATTCCTATTCCTTGCTATTCCTTTCCTTGCTTCTATTTATTGCACTTTTGTGTTATAAGGGTCCATTCACATGTCCATGTGTGTTTTGCGGATCCGCAAAACACGGACATCGCCGGCGCTTAATAGAAAATGCCTATTCTTGTCCGCAATTGCGGACAAGAATAGGACATCTTCTATTTTTTCCGGGAACGGAATTGCGGACCTGGAAGTGCGGATCCGCAATTCCGGATCCGGGCAGCACATCGTGCTGCTCCATAGGAATGAATGGGTCCGCAATTCAGTTCCACAAAATGCGGAACGGAATTGCGGACGTGTGAATGGACCCTAAAACTTGTTACTAGAATATTTATAATAAATGACTAGTTAGGACTTGCCCATGCTCAGGGTCACTATATAATATAGGAAGAAGAGCACTGGTTTAGGGGATTTGTCTACAGCCCTAAGAGCCATGACAATAACTGCTTGTGCACTACCAAATGCATTTTAAAGGAGTTTACGCTAATAAATGTCACTTTGTATCATGCAAAAATATACAATTTTCCAATATACTTTCTATATTAATCTCACAGTTTTCATGATCTCTGCTTGCTGGTATTCAATGGAATCGATAGAGTGAGCTTCAAAAGAAAGGACATGCCCACCTAAGAGGATACACCCCATGAGCTGCCAGCGCTGGCCCCATAGAAGTGAATGACGCTTTAGTGAAAAACGCATTGCATCTGGATGTAACCTGGATGCAGTCCGTATGCAATGCGTTTTTCACTGATGATTGTTTGTAAATCTTCAGTTTTTTTCACGCAAAACTGATTGCACCTGGCACGGTAAAAACTGAAACACTGAAGCAGTTTTGTCCAAGTTTCACTGGACGCATCCTGAGAGAATCCGTAACGCTCGTGTGAATGGGGCCTTAAGATGGCATCTCAATGACAAGATTTATTGTGTTCCACAAAACTATGCATTTTGGATTGAGTCCTTTGTCAGGTTAACAAGTGTTTGAGGTTTATATAATGTGTAACAAATAATAACTTAAAAATAATAAAGGGAAAAAATATATATAGAAAGAATGACCCAAAATAATAAGCTGTAAACACGCATGTAAATGCAGGGAAACATCTCTCTTTGCTAAGATATGCACCCATTGTAAATGGAGCCCCAAATATGGTGGAGGGCACACAGTGCATGCGCAGCCGCCCTCTATTCATTTTTTATGGGACCACTGAAAAATAGCCGAGCGGTGGCTGGACTATTTCCGTCGGGCCCATAGAAGTGAATGGGAGCAGTGGCCATGCATGCCCAGTGCACTCCCATTCCCTTCTAGGGGAGAACGCTTGGTGGTAGCTGGACCGGAGTCCTCCAGCCACCACTTTGCGGGTCTCTGCACCTATCAGACAATGGGGTATATCCTAGCAATATACCCCCATTGTCTGAGATCAGAATACCCGTTTAAGGATAAGTCAGCAATATCATAACACTGGACAAGCCCGTTAATGCTTTTACTGCTTTATATTAAGACTTATGTTTAAATATACCTACAGGCCACTTTCACATGGTCAGTATTTGGTCACAATTTTTCATAATTTGGTTAGTATTTTTCATCACTGGATCCAAAGCACAGAAGAGGCACGGCTCTTTCCACTATACTTTTACTCTGTAGAGCCTATTCCAGGTTTTATCTTACAAATACCAAATACTGACCAGATACGAACTGTGTGAAAGAGGCCAAACACTGAGAAAAATAGGAGTGTTATCTAATGCAACAAGGTATAAACATTACTTGAAGTAGATGAATACACAATTATAATGTAATAATGAATATTTGTACAGACCTAGAAATAAATTACAATTTTATGAGCCACTTACGTTTCATTTTCTGCTGAATGACCCTTGTCTGGAAGCATCCTTTCTTTGATCCACCTCCTATTACTTTCTCTTAGTGCACAGGTGCTTTTCACGAATAGGCCACCCATTAGATCCATAGTGGTCTTCATCTTGAGTTCTGGATCTAAAATGTCCCCTAGAGATTTGTCTATGTTTACAATCTCCTTGGCCAACTCCTGAGATTTGACATCTTCAGGGGTCATCACATTTGTGATGGTATGACTTAAGGTGCTTTCTTGGGTAGAGATTTTGTGGTCATAAACTTCAAGTGCTTTAGAGAGGGTTACCTCATTCTGAGTGGAAGGATATTGTGAAGAACTGTGACTTATTTCTAGTGAACTTGATGGAAGTTGAGGTATTTCAGGCTGTGCAAAATTGTTTATAGGTAATTTGAAATACGATTGGTCCAAAGTTCTGTCTTCCCTTTCTATTTTCTCTGCACCTTCTATTAGGATGGGATGCCTATAATGAGAAGAATGGAAAATAAGTATAATGATTTGGGTGACATTCATCCTTAAAGAGGCTATCCCATGACAACAAATTATCCTATATCCCCATGTTAGGGTATATGTGTCTGGCAGGAGAGTGACTGCTGTTTCCCCGTAGACCATTAGAGCAGAGGCTCATGTTTCCCCGTTCGAATGAAGCAGCAGAGCAACTTTATGGGCAGCCAAAGATAGCCAAGTACAAGCGCTCAGTTAAGTGACTGCTTATTGGCCTGGTGCTACCCCTGCAGTAGAGTCCAGATTCCCATATAGCGGTTGAAGGGTAAAGACCAGGAGGGCCACTTAGATAATGCCATTAGAAGTAGCCACAAGCCAGATCTGTTCAGTTACAGCAAATTCACATCTGCTTCAGTAACAGTGGTATTCACAGCTCACCCCATTCACTTTAATGGAGCTGAACTGAAAAAACAGTCAACATATGGACAGGCATAGGTCTCTTTCTGAAAGAACTGGACAACCCCTTTAAGTTTGATAGTTAAATAGGTATTCCAGTTTTAATGATTACATTTATTTATTTGGAGAATAGGATGTTGAACAATTTCCTAATGTACACACTGTATATTTAAAATTTTCCTTGTAGACCTTTATTATATCCATTCAGTAGCCTCACCCTAAAGAAAACAAAATGGTACAGACCAATTTAGTCCTGTAAGATGCATCCATAGGAGAGCTGGATACGATTAAATATGTGAGCCATAATGTGACACCTCACTAGTATCATGTGATCTGGTTTTCGGTTAACTGCCCAGGTATCTAACAGGTGAACAGTAGTGTATTGAGGAGCAGAACATGTTCAGTATATACAGCATTACTACCTGCAGCACTATCTCATACTGTCCTTCAGCGTGTTTGATATTTGACACTAAACTTTATTAACAACATGACAACATCGCCTTGAGAAAGGCAGCCATTTTATAACATTACCTAAAGACAGGCAACCATTTTATATCACCTAGAGAAAGCCATTTCACAACATCACCTAGAGACAGGAAGCGATTTTACAAATTACCTAAAGACAGGCAGCCATGTAACTATGCACAGTAATGTAGCTACCATAATAACCACAATAAAAATCGTGATTCCACCACTAGTCCTATTTACTTACCATGTGCATGTGTCCAGTGTGCTGACCCAGCACATGTATGTCATGTACAGTCAGGTCCATAAATATTGGGACATCAACACAATTCTAAATGTTTTGGCTCTATACACCACCACAATGGATTTGAAATGAAACAAACAAGATGTGCTTTAACTGCAGACTGTCAGCTTTCATATGAAGGCATTTACATCCAAATCAGGTAAATGGTGTAGGAATTACAACAGTTTGCATATGTGTCTCCTACTTGTTAAGGAACCAAAAGTAATGGGACAGAATAATAATCATAAATCAAACTTTCACTTTTTAATACTTGGTTGCAAATCCTTTCCAGTCAATTACAGCCTGAAGTCTGGAACACATAGACATCACCAGATGCTGGGTTGCAGCCATACATGCCCACAACATGACACTACCACCACCATGCTTCACTGATGAGGTGGTATGCTTAGGATCATGAGCAGTTCCTTTCCTTCTCTATACTCTTCTCTTCCCATCACTCTGGTACAAGTTGATCTTGGTCTCATCTGTCCATAGGATGTTGTTCCAGAACTGTGAAGGCTTTTTTAGATGTCGTTTGGCAAACTCTAATCTGGTCTTCCTGTTTTTGAGGCTCACCAATGGTTTACATCTTGTGGTGAACCCTCTGTATTCACTCTGGTGAAGTCTTCTCTTGATTGTTGACTTTGACACACATACACCTACCCCTGGAGAGTGTTCTTAATCCGGCCAACTGTTGTGAAGGGTGTTTTCTTCACCAGGGAAAGAATTCTTCAGTCATCCACCACAGTTGTTTTCTGTGGTCGTCTAGGTCTTTTGGTGTTGCTGAGCTCATCTGTGCGTTCCTTCTTTTTAAGAATGTTCCAAACTGTTGTTTTGGCCACGCCTAATGTTTTTGCTATCTCTAATGTTTTTGCTATCTCTGATAGGTTTGTTTTGTTTTTTCAGCTTAATGATGGCTTGCTTCACTGACAGTGACAGCTCTTTGGATCTCATTTTGAGAGTTGACAGCAACAGATTCCAAATGCAAATAGCACACTAGAAATAAACTCTGGACCTTTTATCTGCTCATTGTAATTGGGATAATGAGGGAATAACACACACCTGGTCATGAAACAGCTGAGAAGCCAACTGTCCCATTACTTTTGGTTCCTTAACAAGTTTACCTGATTTGGATGTAAATACCCTCAAATTAAAGCTGACAGTCTGCAGTTAAAGCACATCTTGTTTGTTTTATTTCAAATCCATTGTGGTGGTGTATATAGCCAAAAATGTTACAATTGTGTCGATGTCCCAATATTTATGGACCTGGCTGTATCACTGCTGCTTACTGAATGTCAAAGATTATATGATTTTAAGACTGTCATATGAATGGTGCCACGTTTCAGTTACACTATGGATACATTACAAATGGACTGGTACATGGGCTATACAATTCTACGGCATGTAGGGGTCAACCGCCTCATGTAAGGCCTCTTTCACACAAGCAAGTTTTCCACACGGGTGCAATGCGTGACGTGAACGCATTGAACCCGCATTGAATCATGATCCGTTCATTTCAATGTGTCTGTGTACATGAGTTTTTTTCACGCATCAGTTCTGCGTTGCGTGAAAAAAGCAGCATGTTCTATATTCTGCATTTTTCACTCAGCCCTGGCCCCAGTTTTTCACTGATGGTTGCTAGGAGATGTTGTTTGTAAACCGTCAGTCTTTTATCACGCGCGTGAAAAACACATTGCACCCGCGCAGAAAAAACTGAACAACTGAACGCGATTGCAGACAAAACTGACTGAACTTGCTTGCAAAAGGGTTAGAGTTGCACCGAACACACCCTGAACGCATCTGGAGCCAATCCGTCACGCACGTGTGAAAGAGGCCTAAGAAAGGTACGTGTGCAGAATTTTAAATACATTTATATCAGAAAATTATATGATTTCCTTTTATGTAAGTGACACAGTTTTAAAAGCAATAATTGACTAATAACACAGGGCATGTGAAAAAAATGACCTGACAAAGGTCATGACCAAAAATGCTGCGAGTAGTATTTTTTATCCAGCCGAAAGCCGGCATTTATGCCAGATAGAGTGAATTCCAGCAGTCTGTTTCTCCGATGGAACAGACTGCTGGAATTGAAAGTGCAGATGTAAACCCAGGCTAATCAAAAGTCCCTACATTCAAGTGACTGTATCTTTACACCTTTCTTTGTTACATAGTTATATAAATTGAAAAAAAGACACATGTCCATCAAGTTCAACCTTTCTTGGAGTAATTATACAGCATGAATTGTTAACCCCATGCTTTTTATTTTATTTTTTATAACAGTACTGAATCACCTAGAATTTGAATAACGTATGTTATCAGTTTAATAATTAGTTAATACATCTACACCAATACAGGGGTTGCACACATATTTTTAATTCCTCCCACCATTTGTGAAATTAGCTACATTTAACTGCCCCTCATGGATCTGTTTCACCTCCATGGGTCCTGGGAGGCTGTGGGTCTTCACAGCATTTCACATGTAAACTTCCTGCATGGATAGGGTCATGTGCTGCTTGGGGACATGTCAAAAATTGGCCAGTCAATGACTGCAATGGTGCACTTTGCCCTGCTTATAAAGGAAGTTAACATACGGGGATTGGAAGTGCCATTAAGACATGACCCACGAAGCTGGAACCGAGCGCCAAGCAGCATGTAAGTATAGTTCCCTTCACAGGTCTTGCTGGGTGGAGAGATGGAATTTAAAAACAAAATACTGGACAACCCCTTTAACATCTAAAATTGATATGATAAAATATTTAGTAAATGCTCAAGCAAGTTGGACCACAGAAATAAAGTAATAAAAGCTTAAAATTATAGCACTGTCCTATTGTGCGTTAATCTTTTGCATCAAGCACTTACCTTTCATTTTTGTTCTTCTCAAAGGAATCAGCAGAAACATGCTGTATTTTTTCTTGACTATTCTTGAGAAGAGCATCTTTCAGTGAAGGTGGGGGGAATGGAGGTGGAGATGGAGGAACAAACTGGTTTTCACTGAATGTCTCCAACTCTTGATCCTCAACAAACACTTCATCATCATCTTCCTCGTGTACAGCCACAGGCGAGGATGATTGGAGACAAGACTCAGATATACGAAGAGATATTTTTCCATGGTTTGTAGGGGTCTCTGTCTCTGATGAACTTGTACTCCACATTGTATTGTTTTTCCAACCAACGGAAGGACTATGCTCAATTACAGATGAATTGTTGGAGAGAGATAGGTTCCCTTCTTTTTCTAAATCCATGCATTTAATTTTATGAAGTGGTGGTCTCTGTGGTGGGGAAGACTTTGTTCTTAATTTCTCATTTTTGTTATTCATAAAATTACTGGAATGTGAACTTAAATCCATAGTTTTATTCTTATCATCGTCTGGAGACATATCCATATTTTTAGGAGGACATAAATCACCTTCAGGGGTAGCAAATTCATTTGAAGCATGACTGGAAGAAACTTGTGCAATTTTGCATGGATTTAGATTACTGGAAGAGTTTACAGTATTCAACCTTCCACTCTGTAGATGATTGTATAATCCAGAAGCTGGAGTGAGACTTTGGGCTCTGGTGTGTCTTTGAATCCCCATTTGTATAGTACGGGTTTGTTTATCTCCTCCGGAGCTAGTATGATGAGTGGAATAAGAACTGAATGCTGTCTCATGTGTTGCCTTTTCTGATGCATCTTCACTTTTTCCTTTAGAGGAACTAAAGAGTAAAATTATTACAATATGTATTTATTACACTAGTTTTCTATACATATGCATATAAAGGTTTAACGCTAGTGGAATGAGGACCATTGGAGCAGTATTCAGAATAAAAGTATATTATTAGTAGGTATTGTCTTGGGTAACAACTAAACAACAAGACCACTAAATGATGATGTCAACCAGGCCAAAAAGGCTAAATAGTGGCCCAGTCATGAAGTGGGGAGGGTGGGAACAGCATGAGAAGTCCACAGAGTGGCCCAATGACATAGTGTGGAGGTAGCAGCAGCATCAGGAGACCACAGAGTGGCACATTAACAGAGTGTGGAGTTGGAAGCAGCAACTTGAGGAGGTCACAGAGTGGCAAGGTGACATGGTGTTGAGGTAGCAGCAGCATCAGGAGACCACAGAGTGGCAAGGTGGCATAGTATGGAGGTGGCAGCAGCATCAAGAGACCACAGAGTGGCAAGGTGACATAGTGTGGAGGTGGCAGCAGAATCAGAAGACCACAGAGTGGCAAGGTGACATAGTGTGAAGGTAGCAGCAGCATCAGGGGACCACAGAGTGGCACAATGACAGAATGTAGGAGACCAAAGAGTGGCAAGGTGACAGGCTTGGACTGGCCCACAGGAGTACAGGGTAATCCCCAAGTGGGCCCTGAGCAAGGTGGGCCCCTAGTCTCCCACCCCCTGCACAAGTGGAACGTAACACATTAGATTTACTGGACTACATACACATATTCAATGTACAGCACCTCAACCAGCCTATGTTCATATAAAAAACTTGTTAGATTATTTATTACACTTGAATGTATCCATATGGTGGGCCCCCAAAATAAATTTTACTGGTGGGCCCTAGGTACTCCAGTCTGACACTGCAAAGTGACATAGTGTGAAGGTGGCAGCAGCATCAGGAGACCACAGAGTGGCACAGTGACATAGTGTGGAGGTGGCAGCAGCATGAGGAGACCACAGAGCGGCAAGGAGACACAGTGTGGAGGTGGTAGCAGCAGCAGCAGCATGAGGAGGCCACAGAGTGGCACGATGACATAGTGTTGAGGTAGCAGCAGCATCAGGAGACCACAAAGTGGCAAGGTGACATAATGTGGAGGTGGCAGCAACATGAGGAGAACACAGAGTGGCAAGGTGACATAATTCCCTGAAATGCATAGTTTTTTTACCCTGTATGATTTTTAATGGAATAAAGAGGATTCTTTAACACAAGACTGTCTTGACCGGGTTTCGTAGCTCCAAAGCAGGATTTTTATCTCTAACATGTGCAGCAGCCATTTTAGGAAAAAATGTGATTCGTTACCACAAAGCGTGAGGAAATTCGGATTCGGTGTGAATCAAATAATTCCTGAAATTCGGATCGAATTCCATTTCGTCAGCTTCAATTCGCTCATCTCTAATGACCAGCTTAAAGTGGATTTCTGTTAAAAATGTTTTTAAAATTCCTGCAGCATGGCACCTGAAACAGAAGAATTATACTTACCTGCTCCAATCCACTCCAGTGGTCTATAAGCAGTACATCAACACTGAAGCCAGTCAATGCTGGAATAGCTGCATGTGACCATGTCAATAGGCCAGCCTGATGTAAACAGTAGCAGGACCACAAGATGGAGAATGCAGATGCAGTGCAGAGAACCAGAGCGGCATGGAGCAGGTAAATATGAATCTTCTGTTTCAGGGGCCATGCTGCGTGAACTTTATGCTTTTTTTTTTATTAGAAAACATCTTTAAAGAAATGTTCTTGAATGAACCATTGAGTGCAATGATCCAATTTATACTTTGAGCAGATAATGCTTAAAATGACGTATGCAAAACCAAGAAACACAAAAGTGAAATTAGAAAGTGAAAAAAGAAAGTTGAACTTAGTCAAGTAAAGTATGCAAGTAGGTTGTTCCAAGTTCATACGAAAAAGGTGACTTGCATTTCCTATCAAAATATTCTTAGAAGAATTCTTTATTGACAGAACATTCATTTCATACATTGGAATACTATTGTCTGTAAATTTCACCATGTTTACTACAATGCAGTCCCATTATGGCAACTCACCGAAATCCTGTACCAGTTGTTGCATATGATGTGTTCTTGACAAACACCTCATGCTTTACACCAAAATCCTGAAATAAACGAAACAGCACATTTAGTTAATTGTGTAGTAATTAATTCTGAATAAAGTTTTTATCATTTGTTCAATTTATTCACTTTGTAGCTGACATTTCAAATAAATAAAATACTGACACACCCCTTTACTCTTAGCGTGTAGACAACAAAAATATACAATTATACAATGCGTGGACTCTAGACTTAGGTTGTATTATACTGCCTGATGTTCTGGCAGTGCAAGCACCGATGGATGATAACACATCCATCAGCGCTCATTTACACGGGCCTGATTACATAGATCAATGTGACCGAGGTCATTCCTCCCTCATTCAGTTCTATTGATTATCACCGACACATTCCTGATTACACAAGAAGATGCATGAATGAACATTCGCTGATCACTAGTAACACTTCAAGATGACGTGTTTGCCAAATGGCAGGCAACATTGACTCCAATAATGAATTTGTGGGCACTACATGCAATAAATCTCAGTTCTGAGTACCTGAATACAACAGAATTAAGTTACGTATAGTGTTGAGCTTGAATATTCGAATAACTAATTTTTTTAGCGAATATCGCAACTTCGAGAATTCGAATTATAGTGCTATATATTAGCTATATCGAATATTCGTAATTTTTTTACATCTGAAAACATGATTCCTCACTGCTTCTTGCTTGTGGGCCAATGAGTCATTGGCCCACAAGCAACTTAAGCAGGGAGGAGTCATGACTTCAGATGGAAAAACGAATATATAGCACTATAGCAAATATATTCGTTATTTAGAATATTCGTCTTTTCCCCCCCCCAATCTGTACAGTTGTTCGCATACTCCTCCCAGACAAGCGTCCCTGTTACCATGGGAATGCCTGTGGTTTATAATATACTATCGGATCAGAGTTTTCCCTGAGATCGTGAAAACTCAGATCCGATGGTATATTCTAACCCACAGGCATTCCCATGGTGACGTGGACGCTTGTCGGGGAGGAGTATGCCGAACAACTGAGAGGCTACAGCTGTGATGTCAGTAGACAATGTACGATCTCAGCCAGGATCTGAGAGTTTTTTCTTGGCTTGTATATTGGAGGAATACGATGTAAACAGATCTTTAGACAGAATACAGCTAATTTTTACAGTGGACAGAAGGCAATTGTTAGATACCGTAGATTTATACCGGTAATTATTTCACAGAAAGAGGTTTTACAGACAGGAGTCAGTGTTTCATATTGTGCAACTTATTCAGGCTGCCTGGGGAGGCTGGTTTTGACAGCCATTAGTCATACTGCTTGTACTAGTGTGCAGTATTTAAAGGTATACTATTCAATTTATTTTTAATGTGACTCAGCCCAATCTTCGTCACATTATTCAAAATCACAGACAGTCAGGCTGCATCATGATGTTTTGCAACCTTGGTGTTATTTAAAGTAGCAGCATTTAAAGTTATACAACATCATTTATTATCAGTATGAATCAGAATAATCTTGATCACGTAATTCACTATCAAAGCAAATATTTCACAGTATTAATCCTGGTGATGATAGTGTGTCGCCTGCCATATTGGTGTGTGTCTCAGTTACTGACAGTATATTGTAAGGGAATTTGTCCAATTGATCTTTTTTCATTAAAAAAATATATTTTAAAGTTTATTACCTGACCTGATATATTGGTGGGCATCATAGCTATGAACTGTGTATTCTATTACACTCTTTCACCACTACTAATGCACATCTCCTGCCTTGTTCATTATGTTCTTTACTGCTCTTCTGCTGCTTTGAATTCTACTCTGTACAGTATAACAACTTGAAACTGTTCCCAAAAAAGGGATAATTTTTGACAGCTTTAGTAAAAGCCATTGTGTCTTCACTTTTTAGGACAGTATATATTTTCTTTATAATAACAGCAAGCTTGTTTCTACTTGTTAAAAATGGATAATTTTTAGACTGCTTGTTAGAAACAAGCCATTGCTTCTTCCAGTAACACTGTGTACATAAACACTATAAATATCTACCCCCAAAAAGGAATCATTTTTAGACTGCTTGTTAAAAAGCCATTGCTTCTTCTGATACCACCATGTACGCATAAGCACAGGAAGGCAAGTGGCCCAAAAAGGGATATATATGGCAATGCAGTGTGCTGTAACCACCGGCTACCATCCATTTACCCATAGCCATATATGTTGCCTTCACTCTGACATTACTAATGCTGTCTTCATGTTAAACAGCTTGACACCTCTCAGTGTAATACATGACTTTTCAGGGCAGTTGGGACACTTTAATAGAATCAGAACTAAAATGAATTTCAGGAAATTCACTGATCTCTACATATTCACTTGTCCTTCAATAAAATTGGCAGGCTAACCCTTTACTCATTAGTTCATATCCTGATCTTGTTGAAGTCAGTGAGTTTGGCCAACTTGCTACTTTCACACTGGCGTTCGGGACTCTGCTTGCGAGTTCCGTTTGAAGGCTCTCACAAGCGGCCCCGAACGCATCCGTACAGCCTTAATGCATTCTGAGTGGATGCTGATCTGCTCAGAATGCAGCAGTCTGGCACCGTTTGTCCACCTGGCCGTGCGGAGGTAAACGGATCCGTCCAGACTTACAATGTAAGTCAATGGGGACGGATCCGTTTGAAGTTGACACAATATGGTGCAATTTCAAACGGATCCGTCCCCGATTGACTTTCAATGTAAAGTCTGGACGGATCCGTCTGAGCAACTTTCACACTTAGAATTGTTTCTAAACTATAAAGCAGACGTCTGCATTATAGGAGCGGATCCATCTGTGCAGACACCAGACGGATCCGCTCTGAACGCAAGTGTGAAAGTAGCTTTAAACCTAATGTGTGTTAGGGTACTTTCACACTAGCGTTTTTCTTTTCCGGCAATGAGTTTTGTCATAGGGGCTCAATACCGGAAAAGAACTGATCAGTTTTATCCTAATGCATTCTGAATGGAGAGAAATCCGTTCAGGATGCATCAGGATGTCATCAGTTTAGTCACTGAATGGCGTTTTGGACGGAGGAAATACAGCAGCATGCTGCGGTTTTATCTCCGTCCAAAATTCCAGATCAGTTGCCGGAATGCCAGATCCAGCATTAATGTACATTGAAATGTATTAGTGCCTGATCCGGCATTAAAAATTCCGGAATGCTTGATCCGTCCTTACCATGTGCAGACCCGTAAAGATTTGAAGAAAATATATAACAGATCCATTTCTCCGGATGACATCCAGAGAGACGGATCCGTTCTTGCAATACATTTGTAAGACGGATCCGCATCCAGATCAGTCTACAAATGCTGTCTGCTTGCATGCAGATTGCCGGATCTGGCAGGCAGTTCCTGCGACGGAACTGCTTGCCGGATCACTCTGCTGCAAGTGTGAAAGTAGCCTTACCAGCTTTAGTGTTAGTTTAAAAGGTGCATTGCAGAAATGTTGCATACAGCAGTTTACAACAGCTGAATATTTGCAGGTGTAATGTTTATCTACAAAGATTTATAGCTTTTTGCATATGTGCCTCCCTCTTGCCTGACTCTTTAATCGTGTCATTCAGCAAGTATGCTCCATATTAGGGGATTCCCAGCAACGCTCTGTGCAATCTCAGCAGTGCAGTGATCTCATCAGAGAAAAGTGCATCAACCAATAATTCAGTATGGGTTTGACTGTATACTGTGTTCCTTCATTTACTTAATGGGAATCTGTCACCAACCACCTGGTACAGCGCTCCTATACACAATATCTCCGGCGCTCCCATAGAGAATGAATGGAGCCGCAGTGCACATGCACAAATGGGACCCTTGTTCTTGTGATCAGTGGGGGTCCCAGTCGTCAGACCCACAGCGATCAGGTAGTCATCCCCTATCCTGTGGATAGCAGATATGCCCAAAATTTGGCACAACCCCTTCAAACGCTCATAAGATGGAAAGAAGACAGCGGCACTCAATGTCTTCACAATATGCAGAGTTCTATTCACCAACAGTGCAACGTTTTGACTCCTAAGAAAGACTCTTAGGAGTCAAAATGGTGAACGGTTTGGGAATAAAACTCTGCATATTGTGAAGACATTGAGTGCTGCGGTCTTCTCTCCATCTTATGATCTCTTGGAACTCGACGGGCTAGGCTTCAACACTGGGGGCACCTCCATGGATTGGATCTAGTAAAAGTTAATTTTTAAAGAGGACCTTTCACTCGTATACAAACTAAAAACTAACTATACCTGTGGGCATAGCGGCGCCCAGGGGCCCCCCTGCACTTACTAGTATGCCTGGGCGCCGCTCCGTTCGCCCGGTATAGGCTCCGGTGTCTCAGCTCCGTCTGTTGTATTGGACTGATTTTTTGTAGGAGGTGTGTCCCTTGCTGCAGCACTGGCCAATCGCAGCGCACAGCTCATAGCCAGTCTATGAGCTGTGCGCTGCGATTGGCCAGCACTGCAGCAAGGGACACACCTCCTACAAAAAATCAGTCCAATACAACAGACGGAGCTGAGACACCGGAGCCTATACCGGGCGAACGGAGCGGCGCCCAGGCATACTAGTAAATGCAGGGGGGCCCCTGGGCGCCGCTCTGCCCACAGATAGAGTTAGGTTTTTAGCTTGTATACGAGTGAAAGGTCCTCTTTAAGTAGTGCGGTCTCTCTCTTTTGAACTATTTCTATTTCCACCTACCCCTGTGTTCTCTTGATTAACCACCTGGAATGGCTCTGATATCTCCGCAGGAAACCGTCTGCTCCCCGCGTCACCATTCAGCTCAGTTGTTGGCGCTTCCCAGCAACAGCACAATGTACTGTCACACATTGTGCTGCTGGTCTGTGTAGGAGGAGCGGGGCAGGCCAGGATTCAGCTTCTGCTCCTCCTACACAGCAGTGCGATGTGTGACAGCATCCTGCTGCTGTGGGGAGCTGTGATCATCAGAGGAACTAGGTGAGTATTTACTGTGTTTACTGTGAAGGGGGCACATGTCTGGGCATAACTCCTGTGAGGGGGCACACCTCGGAATAACTACTGTAAAATGGGCACATAGCTGGGCATAACTACTGTGAAGGAGCATATATTTTGGCATAACTGCTGTGAGGGGGCACATATCTGGGCATAACTACTAGGAGCGGGCACATCTGGGCATAATTGCTGTGAAGAGGCACATCTGGACATAGCAATTGTGAACGGGGCACATATATAGGCATAACTACTGTGAAGGGAGCACATATCTGGCCATAACTACTGTCAAGGCGACACAGTTTTCGCATTGGGTGCGCAATGTGGGCATTACTACTGTGAAGAGGGACATATGGGCATAACTACTCTGAGGGCCACAATGTGGGCATTACTACTGTGAGCATAACGACTGGGAAGGGGGCACAGTGTGGGCATTCCTACTGTTTGCTGGCACAAAGGGGGAATAATTACTATGTGGGGGCATTAAGGGGACTGGGTGTGTATAGTTATGCTTTTGGTGGCGTGGAGGTGGAGAGGCAGGGTCCAGTATGAAAAAATTGTCGTACATATTGTCCCTCCTTGGGATTTTGTAAAGTTGGAAGGTATGGCAACCACGTAAACCCAGCTGTGAGCATCATGCCTCTTTTGCTATGTACACCATAAAAATGTAATGTATAGTAGCAAACTAAATTCAATAGTCATAGTTAATTAGGAGGCTACACAAGTTTCATCTGACCTCTATCTATGCTGATAAATGAAGGTTGATTAACGCAGCCGGCATACGTTTATTAAAGCGAACAGAAATCAGAAAGACTTCAATCTGCTGAGAAATTAAGTTGCTAGCAATTACACTGGAAAAAGATTACGTTTTTTTTTCACTGAGCCAAAAAACATCAAAAAGGCCAAGAGGAAGTTTCCTTCTGTGTAAATAACTCTAATTATAATCTATTCCAAACTGACAAGCAATGGCAGTGTCTCAGGAGAGAAAGATGGGGGAGTGCCCACCACAGGCACATAAGAGACGTGGGACATTACTCTTTCTAATTTGATAATAACATAAAAGTGCTGTAGACAGTAATTCTGTTCCACTTGGGGATCTGAGGAAAAGTAGTAATATCAGTCTACTTCACACCGGATCAGCAAGATTTCTCTAATGATGGGTCTGCTGAAAGTCTGATGCCTATGATAGATAGACACAAGGCTGGCTTAGGCCTTTGGCTGGTTTAGGCGACCAGCAATGTGAGCATGTGCAAGTGAATGGCGGGGGACAGGAAGCCTATGGCGGTCTGATCCCCCATTATTTTGCTAGAAACTGTCACTATGTTAACAGCGTCGGCTGGTTCCCCCTTTTCATTTGGCCCCCCACTCTATGGCACTGGTGAGAATATCTGCATGCTCAGATAAGGTGCTTGGTTTTCTTATCCAGCTTTGGGGCTTTTTTAACAGACTCCTGCAGTGTGCTCTGGGTGGACGGAGTCATGTGCGCCACTGCAGCCAATGACTGGTCTCAGTGGTAATGTGTCCTCAAGTAGCATTTCGCACCTGGTAACATGTAACTGCTGAGGCCAGTCACTGATTGCATTGGCGCATGTGCCTCCTTCCATTTGGAATGAAGATAGCTCAAGGGAGCCTGGGAGCTGGAACAGAGTGCTGGGTAGCAGGTGAGTATGAGTTTGTCAACAGATGCAACATGCTGTAGGGGTCTGTTAAAAAGTCCCAAAGCCTAACAACCCCGTTAGGCTACATTCACAGGAACGTGTGATGGCTGTGCCTGTGTTGTGGACCGCAAATCACATGTCCGCAAAACACGGTAATGGCTGTGTGCACCCTACATCGCAATGCGGCCCCATTGACTTCAATGGGTCCGTGATCCACAAGATGCAGTGAGACATAGGAAGGGCTTACATTGGCTTCTGGGTCTGTACTTCTTTACCACAAAAGATAGGACGTGTCCTATCTTTCACCACATCTTGCAGATTGTGGACCCATTGATCTCAATAGGTCCGTACCGTGATATGGAGTTCACACGGTCAGTGCCCATGTTTTGCGGTCAGTCCGCAACACAGGCACGGCAGCACCGTGGTTGTGTGAATGCGGCCTTATGGTCATGAATCCCTTACTAACCACTAGAGCTTGATACACTTTGGAATATCTGATATACTAGGGCAGGGATCAGCAACCTCCGGTACTCCAGCTGTTCTGAAACTATAACTGCCAGAATGTTCCATTCACTTCTATGTGAGTTAGAAGAACGACCGAGCATGTTACATGTTGGGAGTTGTAGTTTTACAGCATCTGATTCCTGTACTAGGGATACGCCACATAGGGCAATTGATGGCATAATTTTGTTATTAGAATATGTTTTTTTTAACAGGAGAAAATAACTTAGTACAGACTGTAATAACTGCAGAAAGTTGAAATATTTCCTAAAATGAAGCGTTATATATTATATCATTCAAGAGGAGGAAAACAATTATTATGTGAGCTACAAGGAGACCAAAAAAGGTCAGCAAGTCCTCAGTGGAAGGCTGTGGGCTTGGGAACCGAATCTCAGTTTTGCTTTGACCTAGTTAAAAGACATTTTTGTCTATAACCCGTGGAGCAGACGCAATTAAGGACACGGACATTCTAATCCCACATGTTTAGCTGCATTCCCACATACTTCCTAAGCTCCAGCTCACAGTATGTGCGTATTCGCCAGTGGTTAAAGCATTGAAAGCATGCACACAGGACGTTACATGCCAATAGCACTGTCATACAGTTAGAGATGTTTATTTTAGATAGGCTGATAGGTATCATGCACATGTGCATATGTGTGCTTTGCTATATATATAATATAATACTATTTTACAATTAATAAAATAGTTAAATGGGAATATTTATCAAAACTGATGTAAAGTAATATTGGCTGATTGGTTGCTGTAGGAAACTAAGTTTCCCATAAAGTATATTTCCTATAGTTGTTATTTTGTATGGTTAAATTATTATATTTTATTCATCATATTACCATATTACCATAGGCCTTTTTGGAAGCCTTAAGGGGGTAAGTTTAAATCCCTTACAAACAGGGTGCATGTGGGCTGTCATGTGGGTCTTCCTAGTTAAATGTACAATCACCTTCCCCTTAAAAAGCTTTTCAAGAAGACACAGAAGGCACATGACTATGGAAGTAACAATGTACAAAAATGGATATTGAGATAAAGGCAGAAAAGAGAAGACAGGAAGTAATAATCTATAATTTTATACAGCTAAAAGCTGGGTCACCAAGAACAGTTCTCCAGAACCTTCAAATTGGCTTACTATGGTTGATGTTTCTGTTCGCAAGTACAGTAGGAAGGGCACAAATGCCTGTTCTAACAAGTGGAATGTTGTGAACACATCTTGAGACCTGCTTAAGAGCCACTAGCAAAGAACAGCTCTTGAGAACCATCCCGTTCATGTATTACATGGTTGGTTGAGTATGTAATGCTAAGTTTCCTGCAGTGAAGGCCACAAAGTAAAACGTATGGCTTTCCTCAGCTGATCAGTGGGGTTGGCTGCAGCAAAACTACATCAAGCAGCTGATCACAGGCCTGGGTTTATTATAAAATTGAGGTTTTCCAATGAGACATCCCCTTTAATCTGTCAGTACACTTCAGGATTTGAGAAAGTAACTATGACTGACAGATTCTGCTTGTCTTCTTTTGGGAATCTACACTTGGTTTTAGCACCAAAACTGCACCAGAAAACCTAATCGGGCATCCTTAAAGGGGTTATCCCACTAAGGTTATCCCACTAAGCGTTTTCATACTTACCTGCTGCCACCGCGAGTTCACTTCCTGGATTCTGGCTGGGGGCGGGCTTCATCTTGATTGAAGTCTTCTCCCGGCCGTGCCGCGCGCTGGACTGAAAGCTCTGTACTATTCTGGCCGGGAAGAAGTCACCGTCGCGCATGCGCGGCAGCGTGCGCGTTCAGAACAGCGAGCGGACCGGCCGGGAGAAAAGAAGGAGTCTTCTGGGCAAGCGCGACCTTCCGGCTTTTGGAGAAGAGCGGAGGTCGTAACCAGGGGAGACCGAGTCACAACAATCAGGTAAGTGGGGATGAATTTTATCCTAATCGGTGGGGATTTGTTAATAAAGTATATTTACAAAAATGATCACTGTCAAATCATTAACAGATTTAACAGTGATCATTATGATGGGATAACCCCTTTAAGTTTAAGAGTCATGTATTCTCTACGCCACTCTACTTCCAATTAATTGATTCATCTTGTTAGCCAGACTTCACCCATATGGGGATGTCTCCACAGGTGGAGAAGCAGCTACTTATAATTGACAGGGCCAAGCATCCTATCCAGTCCTGCGAATCTCCTGCCTGTTCTATTGCAAAAGCTAAAATTTGGCTCGGAAGCAGCTACACTTCTGGCGTAGCGACGTGTGCGCAGTAGCTGCTCCTGTAGCTGAATTTGAGCTTCGACTGTGGCATGGGCAGGTGACTAATAGGGCTAGGTAAGATGTCTAGCCCTGTCAATTATATGCCAGGTGGGAGCTTCCCCACCTGTGGGGACAGCCCTCCTGGGTGAAGTCTGGCTAACGAGACAAATTGATTTGTACATCTCTACGCTGTACCTTTATACATGCCTGTTGCATGAACATTAGAACAGGTTTAAGGCTTGCATACACATTAGGGTGAGTTCACATCTACGTTGGATGCTCTATTCAGGGCCTCAATTGCAGATTCCGTTGAAAACATTGGACGAAAAAGTCCTGGATGGAGGACTTTTTTGTCAGGTAAAAAAACAGGATTCTGAACAGAAACTGAACAGACTCCATTATACGTTTGGGTCAATTATGTACTAACGGAGAAGAACAGAAAAATCTTACCAGTGATATGAACCCGGCCTTCGATGAATGTCAGATAAAACTACTGATTTCAGCGGGCCATCTAACATGTATAGGGCTGTCCATACTCTGCCTGGATGTCAGATGTAGGTGGAACGAAAGATCTGGCATGTTGGAGTTCAACATCCTCTATCCTTTATTGTTATGTGAGATAAGCCTCCATCAGAAGGTGTCTGGCTGTGGCTTAACCCCCTCTGACTATTGAGGACACATGCATGCTTGACTGAGATCAGCATGCATGTGTTTGTGGAGGGAAAGGAGGCTGGCATGAATTGTTGTGGACTGAATGAGCATTTGTCCAGCATCTGTTCTTTGGCCACCTTTACTTCTAGGCCATACCAGTGCCGCTGTATGGCACTATTAATTAATGTGATGCAAAAATGCAGGATGGCTGCACAAACAACCAAGTGTTCTTCTTTTGAATTCAGTATACAGGGACACATACAGAGGAACAGGGTTAAGATCTTACATTGTATTAGATGTCATTTATGAGCATCAAGATGAGTTATCATATATATATATATATATATATATATATATATATAAAAGTCAAAAGACAATAACAAATACTATCAAAAACATTCCACTGAAAAAATATGGATTTTCAATGTTAAGTGGGTTGATTTCTGAATAGTGAATGCACTGCAGTGATGTTATAATGATAGCATTCCTATGTGAAACCAAGTGCATGGAATATAAATGAGTACTAGGCCCTTATTGAATAAAGAGAGACCTGTATATTGAGGATGGGCAGCGCTAGTAAAAGAGACTTTTACGTGATGAATTCTTTCCTCCAGAATGCCATCTATTCAGATATGGAATCTCCAGAGAGACAACAGCACAAAGTGAAGGGGAGCTTGTCTCTCTGCTTGGGTCAAAGAGTCAGTCAGAGCCTTCATCGACAATGAGTGAAGCTACAATAGGCAGAACTGTACCATGCAAGTTACTGAGACACAAATCCAGAAATCATTTTGCCTGATACAACCTTATATACTTTGAACACTGACCTACTATACTAATAATACATTTTTGTCACTTCGTATAGAAGAATCTACGTATTGAATGTACCTGTTCTACCTTATATAGGGAATAGTAAATAAAAAATCTAAAATTCCAGACAAAGGGCCTTCACAAGATAGGAGAAGCATCTCTATGTATAAATCAGAACAGAAGTAGGAGTAAGGGAAAAATAACTTTCCTAATTCATGACATAGAAATACAGAATGGCACTGATTTGCAAGGGAGATAAGACAGTACAAAATACAATATGATAATATGGTGCTAATTGTGAGAGGTGCAAATTTTACACACACACACACACACATATATATATATACTATATATAGTTACAGATATATATATATATATATTATATATATACACACACAGCATATATGCACTAAAACTCACTCAATAAAGCAGCTTATAAATCATATAGAGTGCATGAGCCTCACTTACCTGGCTTCTTTTTTCACCAGCAGGAGAGGATCTTGATCTCACATGTAGAGAAGCAGGCTGAGGCAAATTTTCAACCAGATCTTCAGCTGTTTGCTGTCTTGAAAGCTTTAAAAATTCTGTTGGTTTTGAAGATGTCACTTCTCTAGGAAGGTTTGTTGGGATGCCTTTCAGCTCATTTTTGGATCTACTTTCAAGCCGAAGTCGTTGCTGGACAAAAGAATTGGTACGACCTCTAGTCTCTGGATAATCGCTCTTCTTCTCCAAGCTTACTAAGTCAAACAATCCTGTCAGACCAGTGGGCAGAGTTGAGGATATGCGCCCTGTTTGCAAAAGGTTATCCCTTGAATCCCTACTGCGAAATATGTTATGGTCCTGAAGGGAATTCATGCTAGATGTAGAGGAGATGCTCTGATTATCGATTAAACTCCCTGAAAAGTAGGTACTTTGGGACCTTTCCTTTAAAAATCCAGGTTCCTGGGATGAAGGCCTCCGACCAGTTTTACGCTCTATATAGTCTGCAAGGGCATTTTGCTGAAGTTGCTTAAGCTCTGGTCTAGACAAGTTAACAGTGGAACAGGTTTTACCATCCCTCTCAAACATTCTACGTCTGTCTGCCACTGATTGTTCCAAGAAACTGATGTTTTGCCCCCTTTTTTGAATGCTTGTGGATGATAAGTCATTGTCGGACGCCCCAACCTCATTCATCTTTTCTGGCTCTGAATAGGAACGTTTTTTCTGCTCAGTTGTCAAACGCCTTCTTGCACCAATTCGAGTCACTTGATGTGATACACCTGTACCTTCTTGACTTTGAGAATCTTGATTCTTCACAAAGTTGTCAGAGGGTGTAATATTGTGTCTTTCTTTTGGTGCATGCGGAGACACAGGAGACCTACTATATACAATAGCTGATTTAGGTCTCTGCACACTTCTCTCTTGCTTCTTGTATTGTGGTGGACTAATTTCTAAATCTTTTCTCCTGTAAGATGTTGCTTCTAGGACTTTGGACTGTACATCTTTGATATTGTTCCTGTAAGCTCTGTTAAAACCAAGAGTGTCCTGTGAAGTACTCTGCCAATGGTCTTCTTTATTTGGCATTGTTTGAGAATCAACTGTTCTTTTATCACTGTCTGGCAAAGTTTGCAAAACACACTGCTCATTATTGGTCTCCTGCATTTTGTCTGCTTTACTCTCTTGAGTTTTTTTCTGAGCATCTCCTAATTTTACACTTTCAGTTCTTTTTAACAGCTGTGTTCCAGTAATCTTATCATTAGGTTGAGAACTTGAAGGTCTTTGGGATTCTACTCCTAGAATATGATCCTGTGAATTAAATATATTCCTTATGTCATCAATGCTGTTTACAGATGCTCTGTTGCTTGTTCCTCTTGGGCATTGAGCAGATGAAGCAAGGGATTTTTGACTTTCATGTTCTCGTTGTTCAATTTTGCTGATTTTTTCTAGAACTGAAGTTCGTTGTTTAGCATCTGTCTTTCCATATATTGGGTTACTGACACTTTGATTGCTACCTGAATGTAATCTCCTTCTGGTATAGTCAACAGAATTATTTTGAGAAGCTGGTGAAGGCTCATCAGGTTGCTGGAAGCTGATATAAGAAATCTTTGAGCTGTCAATACCTTCAACATGCTTTGTAAAAGTTGCGCTGTCTAATTTGCTTTTATAGCTGGATATAAGTGGAGACTGTCTTTCAACCGGTGTATTATTAATTGAAGATCCAGTACTGTATAAGTGCCCACAGTCATTATCTTTATTTACATCAGTGCTGTTATTAGTTCTGCATGGTTCCCAATCCCAACTTGTAGCACCAAAGAACATCTGTGCCTGATTTTGGCTGTTGCTCCACTCGTACTGAAATCCAGGCCCAGAATGTCTCTTTTTTTCAATATTACTAAGTTCCTTTGCGTTTTTTCTACAATCAGTTTTTAGGTGGTGGTCATTTTTACTGGATGACTGATTTAATCTGGAAGATGACATTTTATTTTTATTGCTTTGTGAAGAACCAGTTTGATGCTTAGAATTAACTGAGAAGTGGAGTTTGTATTGAGCAAAATCTGTATGCTCATCTTCTACTTTTTTATCAGCTCTATTGGACTGGTCTGATGACAAAGTAGAACTGTGGGAGACATTTGGACTACTTTTTACATTGCTTTCAGAATGGAAATAAGAAACACATTTACCTCCAGATGATGCCCCTTCTTTGGCCAGTGCTGGGTAAAGTATTGCATTATTATTCTTAAGTGGCTGTGGAGCATGTGCAAAATGTGGTTCTGGAGATGGAACAGGATATATTCCTGCAGGAAGCATGGGTTGTCCTGGCTGTGGAATCTGTGAATAAATTTGCTTAGGTTTCATTAGAGGGCTACATTCTGGGCTCTTTTCCATCACAGTATGCAACTGTCCTTCCCCATACATTGATTTCTGCTGTAGACTTGTGCTGCATGCCATAGGCGATCCTGGTCCTTTGGAATGTGTTCGAAAAGATTTCTGTTGGTCCATGCTGGACCAAGAACTTGGCCTTTCATGATGCTTTGTTACTGCATAACTGTCACTCCGAGTAGGTGGCATAGGAGGACCCTTTTCAGTTATATCACTCTCAGACATAAATCTGTTGTGATCTAATCTACTAACAGGACCGACACTGTTCCTCGAGCATCCACCTGAAAATCTAGCTCGATGTTTTACGAGTGATGAGTTGACCTCATACTCTTCTGACACTCCACGTTGAGAATCATAAACTGTCTTGATATACCTTATGTCTGCATGCTTTATTCCATCCTGCAGGTTTCCTCGTGAAAGCATACTTTCCATAGAATAGGATCTATCCTTGCAGAACGTAATGGGCTGGTATTCAGGAATACTGGAGTTAGTGGAAAACGAGCTGTAGGCAGAGTCTCTTTTGTTGTGCAGATGATTAAGTTGATCTATGGAGTTTGTAGACTTTGCTGGAGAGAGATGACAAGGATGGTATGCAGTTGATGTGTGCTCCAGGCTTTCCATGCTACCCCTTGAGCTGTACTGGTCAGGGCTTCGTCTTAAATATCCATGTTCGTAGCTGGAGAGATCACTTGCAGATGAACTGAAGGAAAAAAGAACACAGGGTAAAATCTTACTGTTTGCAAGAAACATTCGAATGAGCTTATAAATAAACTTTGCAGATGAAATGTTTAGGTTATGGGAGGAACGGAAGAGAAACCATATTTGGCCCTTGCTCTGTTCACTGCCAGCTGTCATTCCTGCATATTATAAGTAATTGCTTGTGGCTGCTGTGCTTATTCTTCTAATCACGCAGTGCTGTCCGGATTACACAGATACACATAGGCATAGTCTGAACCTTTCACATTTCATATACAACCCGTTTATTGATAGAAACTCAAACCTGTCACAAACTTTATAGAACTAGAACAGGACAGTGCGAACATGTACGACTTCAAGTAAAGAATACACTGTATGTGTTTTACTTCTTCTCTTTTTATGGAATTGATGTTCTCGCTGGCAATCTTCCTGGAAACTAGAAGCATTAGAGACATTTGTTTGCTATGAGAAACCTAAACAGACCAAGCGAAAAGGCAAGAAGAAAAAACACTCAGGCGTTTAGAGATGACTGTTAAAATGCCATGCAGGGTTCAAAAAGTAAAGGGATAACCTTTACAAGTGAGCTGAAAGATTTTTTTAGAAAGACAAAACATTATATAATAAATAAATAAAATGATTTCAACTTTTTGCTCCAACTTATCTGGACCTAATGTCCCAATGTAAAATACATCCAAAAGGAAAACTGCCTCTATATCACACAAAATGAATACTTTAAAGGCTATGTACACCTTTGGGGGCCTTTTTTTTTATTATTGCATTGTACTAATTTTTTGCTAAAAGTAATTTTTTTAATGCGTCTTAATTACAGATATGGAACCCTTTTTCTGTACAGGGCTGAGATGCTCTAATAGAGAGATCTGCATTTTCTCTCTGCTCCGTCAGCCAGCTTCTGACGGGCTCCTTATCTCTGCTCTATGACATTATAAACACTCATTATGACTCAGTTCTCTTCTTACTGATAATAATATGGCTTAAAAAAGTGTTTATGACCTCTTAGCAAATTAGAGATAAGTAGATTCACACAGCTAGACAAACATTAACCCTTTGTCCTCCTGACGAAGCCTTCAGGGTGAAACGCACGTCGATGTGTTAGTGCTTGGGGCCGTGTTCCGGATTTATACCAAGTCATGTCACAGGGTATGGATGTGATGTTTACAATATATGTTTGCTCTTATGTTTATTTATTTGATTCACTTTGTATACCTTTATGAATATAATGAGTATATTATTGATCATATAAGCATCTTATAGAGACTTTCCCTGTGCCCCCCCCCCCCCTATATAAATGGCTTGGTAATATTGTCACTTTTAAAGCTATTGTTTGATTTTGGCTATAGATTGTATGATTTTGTGACATACTTGGAGATACCTATAGTATGCCCAATGAAAATTAATAAAAGATCTGTAACGGTCGCGTACACACACACACACACATGGGGGAGGAAAGTGACCACTGCGCTCGACCCTCACGCCTGGCCCTGCCTACTTGCCTCACAAGTCCTAATGACAGGGGACAACTGGACAGCAACCCTTAGTTTGGAATAAGTGCTGGGAGGACAGACCAGACATACAACAGAACGTGAACGGACCGAGCCAATACCAGGAGAGCAACGAAGTACAAATGGAGCAAGCAGAGAATAGTCAGGAGAAGCCGGGGTCATAAATACTAGGACAGTCGAGAAGTACCAAAGGAGTCAGCAGAGGATCGTCAGGAGGAAGCCGGGGTCAGAATTCCAGGAGAGCAGCTAAGTACACAAGGAGCAGGCAGAGGATCATCAGAAAATAGCAGAAGGTAAGTACGCCAGGTAAAGCAAATTCACAGCAGGAACCTAAATAACAGGCAACCTGTGGCTAGCAGGCTGCCTGTTTAAATACTGAGTAACAGGGGTCATCTGATGGGGCCAGTGTCACATGACTCGCCCTTGCTGCAAAAGGCTGAGCACCAAGTGCCCAGCTCGGTGCTCAGGCTTCATCTGGTTGCTGGGGGGACCGAGGACAGAAGCGCCCCGTGACAAGATCTCTACGTAACATTGCCCCTTGCTAGTTTTCTGTATGTTTTTTTTCCATCGTGCTACTCTCCTTCTTTCCAAATATTTATTATGTAAATTATTTTATATATATTAACAAAGGTATATATATTTTTATAAATGTTGAGACCTATTGGTTTTGTTGGATGTGTATGCAGTTTGTTTTTATAGGACTCTTGATGTTTTTGGATAGGTTTCTGAGGTTTTTGTAGGTTGTTTATTTAACCCTTTGTGACAGATAAAGACCAATTGAAAAAAATATTTTTAGCCCGAAATGAGTAAAATGCAAACATAACAAAAGTTTGCCTCTGAAGGTATACATAGCCTTTAACATCATTCTAAATTAAACAAAATTTTCTTATAAATGCTGAACTAAAAAAGTGATTATTTTTTTTTAAAGTTAATCATAATATGTTGTGCACCCTAAGCTGAAATATTAAAACACAAAAACCTTGTCAAAATGAAAAGCTGCTCTCTCTTGTCCAGTTTCAAGATAAAATGAAGAAAGGGAAGGCAAGGAAATAAAATAACAAAATAAGTATTACTTATCTATTAGATCCAGTAGCACCCCTCCAGTTCAGCCTGTTGGGCTTTGTTTACCTGGTTGCAGTGATGACATCACATCCATAATATGTGATCATCAAACAAAACAATAGATGATCTTAGGGAGACAAACTACAAAAAATGCAGTGAAGCCTCATTTAAAGGGTTTCTACCACTTCGGTGTCACATATTTAGCTGTCAGACACTAGCGATCCGCTAGTGTCTGCTCTGCCCAACCATCCTAATATAATTGCTTTTGGGGCAGCCGTTTTGCTAAAAAAAGAACTTTTATTAATATGCTAATGAGCCTCTAGGTGCTATGGGGGCGTCATTAGCACCTAGAGGCTCCGTCTACCTTCAGAAACTGCCGCCGCCCAGCGCGTCCCTCCAGCCCGCCCATCTCCTCCTGAATGCGATCCTCCTTGTGAGCGTATGTATTCTGCGCATGCGCAGTGAATGTCTGACCGCTTCCTTGCTCAGACATCTCCACTGCGCCTGCGCGATGACGCCATAGTGCTCCGAGGAACAGGCGCAGTGGAGATGTCTGAGCAGGGAAGCCGTCAGACATTCACTGCGCATGCGCCGAATACAGGCGCTCACAAGGAGGATCGCATTCAGGAGGAGATGGGCGGGCTGGAGGGACGCGCTGGGCGGCGGCAGTTTCTGAAGGTAGACGGAGCCTCTAGGTGCTAATGACGCCCCCATAGCACCTAGAGGCTCATTAGCATATTAATAAAAGTTCTTTTTTTAGCAAAACGGCTGCCCCAAAAGCAATTATATTAGGATGGTTGGGCAGAGCAGACACTAGCGGATCGCTAGTGTCTGACAGCTAAATATGTGACACCGAAGTGGTAGAAACCCTTTAAGAGTCTCAACACAGCAATCCAAAGTGCAAAGCTCCCTGGGAAACAGTAATATGGAAAAAACTGCGGAGCCCCAGTTATGGGTCTTCAACACAGGGAAAGCCAGATATCCTTCAAAGGAAGGAAAACCGAGCAAAGGGGTAATATGCGATCAAGGCAGACAATCACAAAGCCTGTCTTGGAGAATGGAAGTTATGCTGCTGGATCTAAGTGTAAGTACTGTACATCACTGCAATGGAGCTTCTGATGAAATGAGGCACTGAACTGGTCCCACTTCTTCCCTTCACATGGTCATAGAGTTAAAGGGCATCTGTCAGTAGGGAATATGAAACTGGCTGACCTGTTACATGTGCGCTTGGCCTCTGAAGGCATCTGTGTTGGTCCCATGTTTATATGTGCCTGCATTGCTGAGAAAAACAGGGATGTTGCCATTAGTCCTAGAGGCTCTGTTCTCTCTGCCACTGCCTCTTCACTTTGACAGGGCCAGACAGTCATCACAACTAGCCTGTTAAGGTGGAGAGGATGCAGCAGTTGCAGAGAGAGCGGAGCCTCTAAGTGTAACAGCAACATCCCTGTTGCACCTAGAGGCTCATTTTCATATATTAAAACATCATATTTCTTAGCAGCGTGGGCACATATGAACATGGGACCAACACTGATGTCTTCAGCTGCCAAGCACACTCGCAACACGTCAGCCAGTTTCATAGGTACAAATCTGCTGAGAGATGCCCTTTAAGGGAGTGCAATAACTTATCCCCTATGCCACCCTATGGGACTGCCAAACAGAGCCAGGTGCTGTACTCGGCTGTCTCCAGTAATCCCATAGTGAGAGATTTATCTAAACTGGTGTAAAAGAAAACTGACTTAGTTGCCCAACTAATCAGATGCCACCTTTCATTTTTCACAGTTCCTGATAGGACCACCTTCTGAAGTCCAGAACAAGCCAAAATGTACATGAATAAAATACAGGTTATACTGAATCTTTTCAAACAAAACTATATATCAAATTGTTCAGATGCTACTGAATCCTAGTTTTATGACAATTTTTGTCCATATTGGAAATGAACCAAATTCTAACTTTCAGATATATATATTTTTTTATTCATCACAATTATTAATCTATCTGCTATTATAGTAGTTTAATATGGATAAGTTACATGTTGTAATGCATTGATTTATTTCTACATGTATGTATTTCATACATTTGCACATGTCTGAAGAAAAAAAAAATCTTCAGATAGCAATTATGCCCCCTCTTTGGCATAAAGCTTTAAAAGATGCATATTGATGTTTCCCTTTGTTGCAGGGCACATTTTTTTCTTTTTAGAATCATACAGTGCTGTTTTTTAGTAGAAGAAAAATAGAAATCTTTACGTTATGTTGCTGCTCTCTATAAGATTCATTTTTGGTTAAAACTAAAATACTTCTGGCCTGGCACTTTAAATACTGCACCATGCACCAATTAAGCCTATTTCTATAAGTACTTCTATATGACAGAACATAACTTGTTCTATCATTCAAGTACTGTATAGTGTGAGACAATGTGAGACACAGGTCTAGTCACTCAATGAGGTGCATCATAACCTCCCTTGCATTTAACAAAGGCTTTCCAAAGCTGGATTTCCCACCCATGACTTCTACGATAAAACATGATTTGGGAGCACAAGATATCATCATTGTCACACTTACTCTTTGTTCTGAAAACCATAAACTGTCCATTTCAGTTCTCATCTGTTCTGTACACATCCAGAGAGCACAGCACGTTGTTGTGGGCTCACAATAGAGCAAACTATCTGCTGAAGAAGGTCAGATGATGCCCAGGCATCACAAAATCATCACTAATGCCAATTTATCTATAGTAGGAGTAACGGAATGGCCGGCCATTATCTAGGATGATGGTTCTTCTGAGAGGTCTTCGTTTGAGATTTTTTTTTTTCATGCCTTGGTTCTGACTACAACTAGAATCCCAAGCAGGTCTTTCGCTGCCTCCAAAACAGCATGTGCTGTGAATTCATGAGCAGTAACAGACGTTTGGAAATCCCAGGCTGAACTCCTCACCCTTCGAGGATTGAAAATGATGTAACATCTCTGGCATGGTTCATTCATTGCACTGTGTCTGGGTAGTACTTGCTCACTCATTCGTACTCACACTCATTCGGACATCTTTGCATAATTTCTATTTTGATTGTACCAGCGTCTGCTATTGTTCCTTGATGGGTTATAATATAACAAATTAATGTATGAACACATGCCTTTATAGCTAGGTTTCCTTTATTTGAGGTCCAACCCTGCCCTTATTTGGTCCCATATAACATAATACTCTTTATATAATAGGTCATATCTCCACTATTTACGATTGGCTTGCCAATTAAATCTGAAATGAAGAATTACACTTTTGGGGAATCCGGTATTTCCAAAATAAACGTAAGGCCTTCCATTGTGTGAATTGCCCTTTGTGGGTTTTGTGCTACTTTGACCAGATGGCTTACTATATATACTGCACTGTGGTAAGCATTCCACAGTTAGTAGTTCACTACAGCACTGAGAACCAACTAAACAAAGGAGAAACTTTATATATTTCATAATTAAGATGAACTACAAAGATTACAAAAAAAAATTATATAAAAAAATGTAACAGAATATTCCCATTTTCACTAAGATATATAATCATGTTTTGACTGGTAGGGATCTGACTATTGGGACCCCACAATCCTGTTATGTCCAGGGTACTCTCCCCTAGTACCTGGGCATGCCCTAATAAGACAGTTAATATGGGCAGTCTATACCAGACTACCCCTTTATTTAGTTGAGATTTTTCATTATTTAATTTTCTATGAATAGTAATACTTGGGTTTCAGTGTAAACATGTTCAGCCTATGTATCCTGCAGAGAAACTATGCATTTTTCAGCTATAGCTTTTTGTCCTGTGTGTCACACATGCTTTGCACATTGCAATGAAGTAAAGAAAACTACTAATTGCTAATTATATAATTATAATGATTATAGTGCTCTATTTCCAAGAATCAATAATGGTTGTTTTAAAGTGCACAAACCAAGCACTCCTCAAGAAAAATCACTTATTTTACTTTGTCGGATGCTACGCCCTAAGAAACCATGTTTTTTGAAGTCCTATGCACTGAAATGAAGCAGAGTTGCAATACCTCTGCTCTGGTTTTGATATCCCCTTGACACCTTTCCCCCCCAAAAAATATAGGCCAAGTTTAAACAGGTTAAAAAGAGAGTGTTGTTTGGGGGTGTGGCTTAACGGGGTGTTATTTGATCATATTTTAGGTATTGCACCTTTTTTAAACAAAAAAAATAATCTAACTGCGTATTGAAGTTTGATTTAGCCTCTATTTTTTAAGTGTTTCTGCCCAGTTTCAAACTCATCACTATCTACATTAAAGGCAAAAATCTTAACCGCTGAGCTATACAGTTCAGTGTTAATAAGTAACAGATATATTCTGGCCACAAACCTCAGTACTAGTTTCCCATATATTATAAACAGAAGTATAATTTTTTTTTTTTTTTTTTTTAGTAATTGCAAATGTATTTTGTGCCATAAAATTATTTTGCAATTGCAAATATAAACTGATATTTCTGCTATAAAAAAAATAAAATAAAAAAATACTGGTGCCGGCAATCTAAACAAAATACTGGCCTTGACGGTGGAATACCAGCCAGGTGGCAATCCTACCTGCGCTGCCGGAGGATGTGACTAGTAATGTATGACGAGGAGCATCCTCCTGCACTCCTTGCACCTAAACAGAAATCTACAACAGCTCAGAGCTGCCATAGAGTTCTGGCATCATTTACACCAAAAAACTGGCGTAAATGAAGATTAATTTGTTGGGGTAGGTGGCCATGTCCCCTTCCTAACCTTAACACGCTGCCTTTAGGAAAAGTGGCAAGGGCAGTGTAAAATGTGGGAATTTTTTTTAAAGTTGCAGTTAAAAACTCACAAATGCATAGTTGGATAGTGTTATGGCAGAGCAAAGGTGCATCAAACTTAGGTATCCCACCCAAGGTGCATTGGAAACATTGCATGAGAATAAAAAAAAGCAAGATCCGAAGACTGTATTTCACAAGAAAAGTATGGCTATGCTTCTGGAGACCTACCCTACATGGCTTTGAAACTGATTTTTGGAAGTGTTAGACCCCTTTTAAGGAAAAAACTTAACAACAATGGCAGTGAATGGCCTACAATATGCCTACCATGGACGTTTATAAGTGAAATTATTTACTTTGCCGTCCGCCAATATATATTTAAAAAACAACTGATTTAATAAACAAAAGTTCCAATTTTTTAAATAATATTAGTGCAATGAAATATAAAATGACATACACTATCTTGATCACATTGTCTCACCTTGAATGGTAAGCCTGGTGCCATGGAGATCCTATCGTCCCCTGGGATATTTGCATCATGCTGGGATTCGGTTGGTTCTCCAGTAACTTGGATGAGTGCCAGGAATGGGGACGAGGAATAGATACGCTTTGCCTATGGGAACATTAAAAAATAAATGAAGCAAATTAAAATACTGCTCAATTCTAATTTGGTAAATGTATGCGTCTTCATTTGATAATTCCTGTAAAATAATGCCACAAAAACATGTGTTAACCATACTGACAAAACGTGCCAGCAAGAAATTAAAACTAGGAACCTGGCTGGTTGCTACAGACATTGTCACTTTTTGTTTTGCACTCATGGTACTTAAAGAGAACTACTTGCCTAATGTAATATCTTCATGCATTCCCCATATAACAGCAATTCTGGAACATCTACTATTATGACTCTATGTTCTGCCATTTCTTTATTATTCCTGCTAGAAGTTATGAATGAATCACTAGCAGTTTGCAGTGAAAGTCCTAGTGGGTGTTTCCAGCTGGGGGTATTCCCCTGCACAGTCTGACACCATCCAATCATTGCTGTTAGTCTCAGAATGGCTCTTGGAAGGCGGGGAGGAAAGAAATTAAAGCACAAAAATGAAAATTGCCTGGTCCTTAAGGGATAAAAAAACAACATATGTCTGACCCCTTGCCGCACTGTGCTGTAATAATGCAAATTAGGGAGTTGGTGCATCCAGCACCCCAACCTATTATTGCACCTCAAGGATAGTGTGGGCACAGTTTCTGTGCCCTCAGTAGTGGGCATTGCATGTAATTTATCAGAATCACCAGCTGAAGTTAAGATCTGGTTCTTGCTTATACTCTCTTGCTCTACCTGGCTTTTAAAAAAAAACACTTTACAGGGTTTAAAAATAAGTGGTGATGCACATATTATGACCCCAGCAATATCCACTGCTCATATAACACAACCAGAATTTATACCCATAAAACATCAACTTTACAGCAGTGTTCTGAAAATACTCTGAAACACATTTAAAGAAACACTCTGGGCAAACCTTTAACACTAATGCCTAATGCAGGGGTGGAGGAGGTTCATGCATGATGCAGAGATTCTCTTTAGTATCTGTTTCTTACGTCACCACTTTCAGGCCTTACTAAACATAATGTAGTGTATTTTACTAAAAGCTTTCTTTTGTGAATAGAGTTGAGTGAATACAATCCAAAGAAGTGGAATTCGATTTGCCGCAAAGCCAAATTTCCTCATGCTTTGTGGTAGAGAATCGATTTAACCTGAAATAGTGCAAAAAAAATAAAATAAAATAAAATCATACTTACCTCCTCCATTTGCTTGCGACGGGCCGGCTGCCACCATCTTGATTGACGATCTTAGCGCAAATCCCGTGCGTGGTGATGTATGACTTCACCACGTTGGCCGGTATGACAATGTCATCTTGGGCCGATCAGGATTCCACGCCAGATCTTCAAGCCAGATGGCAGTGGCCGGCCCGTCGTGAGCAAATGGAGGCGGTAAGTGTGAGTTAATTTATTTTCCTGGTAATTTTACACTATTTTTACTCTCATCATGTATAAACGTAGCATCTGAGGGGTAAAATGATGGGGAGCGGCACAATCGCAGCTCCCTGTCATTGCACTCGCTACTTACAAAAAAATGCACTTCATAATGAAGTAATTCGTCACAAAGATTTTTTATTTTTTTTATTCGGCGAAGCAGCAAAATTGAATTTTCCAAAACTTCGCCATCTCTAGTTGTGAAGAATGTGTACTGGACACTGTACTGTATTATCATCACAGGCAGGATTACAATGACAGATATCACCTCTGTGTATAGATAACACAGGATCCGCTATTCACAATAGGTGATATCTCTGCCCATGTGCCTGCTCTAAAAGAGAAGGAAGTCTTGATATATTATAGGACTGATGTGAAAATTGCATGATTTTAGAATATTTTTTTAATACATACAGGAGCATGGAAAATTAAAAAAGGACCAAAAATTCAAAAATAAACATGTTTGACAAAAATTTGAATTAAACTCTAGCTCAACCTTTAGGGCTGCTTTCACATATTTTTTCTGCATTTACTGCACTTTAGCATTTTCTTTTTTGCATTTTTGCACTGGGTTTTTGGTTAAAAACACCAGCTCCAGATGTTAGCTGAGGTCTACGGGAAATATGAAACAAACTACACACAAGCGTTTTTTTTGTTTTGTTTTTTGCTACTGGTGTTTTTGTTCATTAGTTGGCGTTTTTTGGTCTTTGACTTCTTTTAAAAAAAGCGCAACATGCTTTTGGTGTTTTTTTTAAAGGCATTTTAACATCACCTTCTCCACAGGGGAAAATGCCTTGAAGAAAACGCTAGTGGTAAGAGACACTGGGGCAGATTTAGCAAAACTGGTGCAAAGGAAAACTGGCTTAGTTGCCCATCACAACCAATCAGATCGAGTCTATCATTTTCCAAAGGAGCTCAGAAAAATGAAAGGTGGAATGTGATTGGTTACTGTGGGTAACTAAGCCAATTTTCTTCTCCACTGTGTGCAAAAATGCCAGAGAAAAATGCCACATAAACCGCAGGTGGCTAAAAAAATGCAAGTGCTTATTCTTGTGGTTTGTTTTTCTTACTAGTTAAAATGACAGAGACAAATTCATGTGTTTAAGGACCCTAAACCTTTTGGTTGTTACTAATCTCTCCTTTCCAGGGCCCACAACTCCAGGTTATTTTAGCTGCACACTAGAGGTTAATACAACTTGGGTTGCGGTATTGAAATAGAAGCAGATTAGCCAAAACGCAAGTGGTGTATACATTGAGAACGCACAAAGACATTCCTTCCAATGTGAAGGAATTTTTGGGCAGCAGTGCCATGGTTCGTTCTAATAGCCGTACCCTGCTCACATCTAAGCTTATGCATGTAAAGCGCTGAAAAGAAGAGTTAAGATCTCCCAGAACAGTGGGGAAAATCAGCACTTGGTAAGAGGGTCTTTGTATGCTTTACTGATGGCAGGATAAGCATCCCAAAGCCATGTATTAATAAGTCCCGCTCAACTGGTGTCTATGTTTGCAGAAATGCTTTTCTGTGACTAGTTTGTAAAACTTAAAGCACACATTTAAATAGTGTTCATCTGTGCTACTGACCAGGCATTGTTCCTGAAGAACTCGCTTCCATGTACAGAAGCATGCCCACTCCTTCACAGAACATATCCTATGGCAGACTATCTTTGCCAATATCTTCCCCTACCACATAGCCTAAAATTCCTTGTGACCTCATTGAGGAAAAAAAAGTTTAGCTAAACGGCATCTTAAGAACCACATATACATTAGGCTTGTGTGCCATTTTCAGCAAGACTGGCCGACTGTCCACTATGCATCGGGAGGACCTGACTCATCATATGTCGGGGGGGGGGGGGGGGGAAGGTTCAGAATCTTTGAATTTTTATGTCCAGTGAGGTAAGCCACCCCCTGAGGTGTCTGTAATCGGCGTTACCCTCTATCACCACTGGAAAAATGTGCATGCTCAGCCGAGCCTTGTGTGTATGTGTATGGGGGAGTTAGACCGATAACATATGGTGAATCGACAACTAGTGAAGGTGTATGGACATCTTTATGAACACCTTTATTTCCAGGTTTTCCAGGAAATAATCAACAATTAACTGAAGGCTTCTAGCCTGCTGAAAGAATCACACTTACATGCTCCCTGCTGCTACGGTTCTGTACGTTGGCTTCCGTGACTCCATGTCATTCCTCAGCTTGGCTTCTTCCAGCCGGGTATGGTCATGGTCTCATGTTATGCTGCAACCAATGACAGGATTCAGCGATGATGTGTCCACTGGGGATACATCACTGCTGAAGCCAGTTATTGTTTGCAGCAGTGCACAAGACCAAGTTCATAACCAGACTGAAGAAAAAAGTCAAGGACCAGAAGCCAGCATGCAGCACCACTCATTTATGCTGAATGAGTGAAGAAGGGGTTATGTCCGGGTTCAGCTCTGAACCTGGACAACCCCTTTAAGGTATGAATATGTCACCTTGATTAGACCAAGCCTGTTTTGTTAAAAGGGTTGTCCAAGATAATTAAACATCCTAGAAAAGCTCTGCAATACAATAGTTTGAAGCCAAAAGCCATAGATACAGCCATAGTGTACAACCAGTCAACTCAACGCATGTTTAAAGGGGCTGTTTAACCAGAGTTACCCTGGGCATATGCCCTGTTGGCAAATATGGATCTCATACAGGGCATCCCCAATGGAACACTTTAGCTTGGTTTCAGGAGGAAAGAAGCCATATTTTTCTAATCTCATGCAACCTCTTAAAGTACAAGGTAGCTGGTGAAGAGTCTCTTGATCTGTAGACATGATTCAGTAGCAGATCATCAGATTGGGATCAGTAATTATGCTCCACTGTTCATTGACTCTCCTGAATGAACATTCACCCTCACCTGTTTTGGAGCCTCAGTTTAAGTCCATCTCCTGGGCATACTCCAAAGCTGATGGATGGTTTTTCTATTGTGGTTTCCAAGCAAGTGTCAGAGCATTCAGCTTTTTCAATGAATACAACTCTAAAATAAACAAAGGGATTATCATTGAGACCAGGCAATTTTTATTTATAAATGTAATCAGTCATTCATTCCATTGATTTTCATATAAACATAATTTATTACCTATGACAAGAATGAGGATCCCCGAGCCCCCTGTGTGAATGGAGCAGTAGTATGCATGTGTCACCACCATTGCATTTAGAACCATGAGATTTCTGAGGACAGTGCTCGACTATCTAATGCTGTCCCATAGAAGTGAATAGAGCGGAGGTCACGCATGAGCACAATCTCTCCGAAAATTAACAAATAAAATCAATGAAATGTGTTCTATTGTCATAAGAAAGACACATGTATTTTTTTATTTTGGAAGATGTTACTCAAAAGTGAGATACTGGAAATACTGATTTTATGTCTTGACCTCAATAAAATCTCAGCTGGACCACTTATTAAAGCATGCAGGCTTCCCAAATACGGTAGCTAAGTAGTCACCCTTCTGCTTGCCATAGTAGGGCTAGAAGTATATTACAAAGCAAGCTATGGGTTAAACTTGAATATTTGAAATAATTTGCATTCCATACATGTTAGCGATAAGTCATTTCAATCTCATGCAGGTGTCTAAAAGACAAACTCACTTTTAATGTGTAGAAGAACAACATTTTTCAGTTTAAAATTAGAATGCAATTGATTACAGTTTGTATTTTTTAGCTTATTACTTAAATTGAAAAGTAAAGGTGTGCTCACGCCACTCCTGTGGCGCATACCTGCTGTCTACGCAGGGAAAATTTATTGACGTATATCCCAAAATAATAGCCTGGACATATTGAAACTACTATACTGCACTATATAAGATTTTTGTGAATTCACTTCAGGGGCGGACTGGGAACTTAAAGTGGCCCTGGAAAACCTAAAAGAGGCCCCATGCTGTAGATAGGTCCAAATTGACAAAAGGCAGGGCAACAGAAGTAGATGGAACCAGCAATACTGAAGTGTGGCATAAAATACCGCCCCTAGCAGAACCAAGTACCAGAGTGCAGCACAAAATACTGCCACCCGTGCTGCAGTATTCAACTTTTTCACCGTCCTGAGGATGGCGATACAGCTGAATCCAGGAGGGCACCTGCGGCCACCGGCCAGGTGCATAAGTACCTGATGCTCCTAGTATAACTTAGTACTGAGATCATTATGTATCCAGCTGATAGCCATGATGAGGGCTTGGGTGGCCCCCTGGGCATCGGCCCACCAGGAGATTTCCCTGTAGGGTCTATGGTCAATCAACCTCTGATTCACTTTATCAATGCAAACTACACAGACAATGTCAAAAGGAAATTCTGGCAGACGTTATATAAAAACGTATGGAGATGTTCAAGTTTTGTCTGAACAGAGCCTAAAATGCACATACACAGTGGTGCTTGAAAGTTTGTGAACCCTTCAGAATTGTATATATTTTCACATAAATTTAACCAAAAACGATATCAGAGTCTGAAATCTTAGGCTGCTTATTTACTTATTGAGAAAAATGATCCAGTATCACATGTCTGTAAGTGGCAAAAGTATTTGAACCTTTGCTTTTAGTATCTGGTCTGACCCATTTTGCAGCAATAACTGCAACTAAACATTCCAAGTAATTGTTGATTACTCCTGCATATTGGCTTGGAGGAACTTTAGCCCATTCCTCCATACAAAACAGATTCAACACTGTTATGTTGGGTGGTTACCTCTCATGAACTGCTTACTTCCACATTTCTGTTGAATTAAGGTCAGGACTTGACCAATCGTAAACTTTAACTTTATTTTTCTTTAAACCTAGAGTTGTAAAACAACTTTACATCAATGAATAGTACGGGTGTATATAGGAAACTTTGTAATATATCTTACTAAAGAAAAATTCTTCAATCTGCTTAAAGTAAACTGCTTTGCTCTTTCCTGCTTTTAATACTGATGTCTATGGAGAAGGCAGCGGGATTAGAGAGATGCCAAATGTAGGTTCTTAGCACTGCTACACTTAGCACTTTTGACTCTACTATATCTAGTAAGATAAGGCTCTACCACTGTTCAGATAATTCAGGTAATAAATCACTTACTAGCTGACAGCAGCTTCCTCAATCCTCATTCTCTCTCCTAGAGTTTTGTGTGTGAGGCTGGATATGGGAGTTACTAGAGATAAGAGGCTGAGTTATGGGAAAAAGGAAGAAAACATGCTGAGAAGCCCAGGATGAGACATAATTAATTAATAAGATACATTACAAAGTTTCCTATATTCATCTGTAATAGTTATTGCAAAAAAAGTGTTTATAACTGGAAGTACACTTTAACTGTTCTTTGGTAGAACGACTTGTGTTCTAAGGATTGTTGTCTTTCTGCATGTCTGTTCTCTTGAGATTTAGCTAAAAGACAGATGTCCAGACATTTTCCTCTACAATTTGCTGGTATAATTCAAAATTCATTGTTCCATCAATGATGGCAAGCTGTTGTTGCCCAGATGCAGCAAAACAAGCCCAAAGCATGATGCTACTACTACCATCATGTTTTACAGATGGGATGAGGTTTTTATGCAGTGTTTTCCTTTGGTCAAACAAAATGCTTCCTATTTAAGATAAAAACGTTCTATTCAGTTGGTCTCATCCGTCCCCTAAGCATTGTTTTAATAGCTTTCGGGCTTATCTTGTTGATCTTTATCAAACTGCACATTGGTCTTTTTGGAGAGCAGCGGCCTTTTTCCTTGCAATCCTGCCATGCACACCTTTGTTGTTCAGTGTCATCCCGATGGTGGACTAATGAACATTAACATTTTTAAATATTAGACTAAAAAATGGAATGACAATCAATGGAATGACAATCTGATGTGAATGGGTAACCTGTTTTATTTAAAGAATGGGGATCTATCAAAGTCTGATCTTCACAACATATGTTAGTAGATGTGTATGATGGCACTTACAAAAGAAGAGTTGTTGATGCATATAAGGCCGGAAAAGTTTACAAAACCCTTTCTAAAGAGTTTGGACTCCACCAATCTACAGTCAGACAGACTGTATACAAATGGAGAAAATTCAAGACCAGTATTACTCTCCCCAGGAGTGGTTCACCAACAAAGATCAAACCAAGATAGATTCATGTTCTTTTAATAAAACAGTCATCCCTTTGATTGAAAATACCTGACTCTAATTTGTCCTTCAAATGATCTGCTTATTCTACAGGTTCACATTCTTTTGCCACTCACAGACAGGTGGTTTTTATTATGGACATGCGTACAGACAATGGTTGTGGAATCACTGTGCCAAGTAACCAGTTTGAGGTTGGGCCAAAAACTAAGAGTTATTCTGACTATCTTGACTAGCCAAGACAGTCCCCTGATTCCTCAATCCGCCTCTGGAGTCATTATTATTAGCGCTACATTACAAGTCTGTATACCTGGCACAGTTGGAAGAACAACGTGCTGCTTTCAAAAGGGGTCGTGCATTCTAATATAGCAGTTGCACTGATTTGGCCAACCTCTTTATTTACATGCACTAGCAGGGAAATTATCAACCCAAATGTGCCTGAAAAGTGGTATAAAAAAATCCAATCTAAGGGTACTTTCACACTAGCGTTTAAGCTTTCCTATATGGAGTTCCGTTATAGGGGATCAATGACGGAAAAAAAAAAGCTTCAGTTTTGTCCCCATTCATTGTCAATAGGGAAACTAGACTGAACAGAACGAAGTGCTCCAAAATGCATTCCGTTCCGTTTAGTTACGCTCCCAAACCGCAGAGCAAACTACAACATGTTGTATTTTGCTTTCCGTCCTGGGATGCCACAATAGAAAACGGATTCATCCCCCTTTGACTTTCAATGGAGTTAATGACGGATCCGTCTTGGCAAGGTTAAAGATAATACAACCGGATCCGTTCATATCGGATGCAGGCGGTTGTATTATCAGTAACGGAAGCGTTTTTGCTGCCCTGCCGGATCCAGCAAAAACGCTAGTGTGAAAGTAGCCTTCTGCTGCAACTTTTTGCGTTTTTACATGGCGACTGACACTTTTGGAAAAAAGTGGGAGAGGTATGGTCTTCCATGGCCAGGCAGATTTACCATAATTTATGCATAATTTACATCAGAAACTATAGCCCAAGTCAATGCCAGCTCATTGCTTTTCTGGTGCATAGATTGCCAGAAAGATGCACCAAATTTATAAAAAATCCTACATCTCTTAATAAATGTAATAAATGAATGCATCTTTCTCCAGTGCATTTATTATTAAGACTAGCATATAAACATACAACCATAATAAATTCTCCTACTGTGATCATCGATGTGATAAACATACCTAGAAAACTACGCTTGAATAGTTTGCCCTGTGTATAATGCTGATTCACAGTATCTGCAGTTTGCAAGACTTGTTGACTGAATTAAAGTAGCACTCGGATGGACTTTTAAAAGGAAATGTTTTAATATTTTCTCCTATTTGTAAAATATATCACGAAAATAGCTGTGCAGTTAATTGCATTACTGGTGGCTTTAATGCTGACAGTTGCCTACCGTACAGACACTGACTTTCTGAATGTCTACTAGGTGGAATGGAAATCACTTTTTGTTTATATTTCTATGAGACTTAATTTCGTTGGAGTTTTCTTTACAGCCACTTTCACATTCTCAGTATTTGGTTAGTATTTTGCATAGGTATTTGGTCAGTATTTGTAAGTCAAAACCAGAAGTGGGTCCAAAACACTGAAGAGGCTCAACTATTTCTATTATACTTTTTCTTTGTAGGCTCCACTCCTGGTTTTGGCCTACAAATACTGACGGTGTGAAAATGGCATTATGCAGTAAACTATTTATATATATATATATATATTAACCCTTAGAGCGCCTTCCAATTTTCAATTTTTTGGTGTTTATGCCTTATGACATAGTCTTATGAGTGCTTGAATTTTGAAGGACAAGTTGTACATTCCAATGGCACTATTTAATCTTGCATATTATGTAGTGGGGAGCTGAAAGAAAAAAACAAAATGGGGTGGAATTGGGAAAAAATGCAACACCGCCACAGTTTTAAGGGTTTTGTCTTTATGGGGTTCCCTAGGCACCAAAATTGACCTGTTACCTTCATTCTCCAGGTCAGTATGATTCCAACCATACCCCAGTGTGTGACTTTATCTCTTTTTATTACATTTTATTTGAGAGGTGAAGTGACAAAAAGAGGAGAATTGGCCATTTTGAATTTTTTTCCCCGTTTTGTCATTCGATGTATGGGATAAACATTATTATAGTTTAATAGTACGGATGTTTTCAGACATGGCAATGTCTTTTTATTGTTTATTTTGAATTTGGGGAAAAGGGGTCAAGGATCTGTACACAATTCCTGGAAGCTGAAAACATCCCAGTTATTGCATGGCCAGCATACTCACTGGACATGTCACCCATTGAGCATGGTTGGGATGCTCTGGATCGGCGTATACGACAGCGTGTTCCAGTTCCTGCCAATATTCTGCAACTTCGCACAGCTATTGAAGAGGAGTGGACCAACATTCCACAGGCCACAATCAACAACCTGATCAACTCTATGCGACCGAGAAGTGTTGCACTGAGTGATGTAAATGGTGGCCACACCAGATACTGACCGGTTTTATGACCCCCCCCCCCTCCCCAGTAAGGCAAAACTGTGCACATTTCAGAGTGGCCTTTCATTGTGGGCAGTCCAAGGCACACCTGTGCAATATTCATGCTGTCTAATCAGCACCTTGATATGCCACACCTGTAAAGTGGGATGGATTATCTCGGCAAAGGAGAAGTGCTCACTAACACAGATTTAGACAGATTTGTGAACAATATTTGAGAGTAATGGGTCTTTTGTGTATGTAGAAAATGTTTCAGATCTTTGAGTTCAGCTCATGCAAAATGGGAGCATAACCAAAAGTGTTGCGTTTATATATTTTTGGTCAGTGTATATTATATTTTTTATATTTCCAAATTTATTAAAAATGTTGTTACTTTTTGTAAGTCACTCTAGATGTCTATAACTAGCAATCATTAGATTGTGTTCTGTGATAGGCATTTATCTATCACAGAACACACCATTCACATTTAGTGCTGCCACCTGCTGGCCTGAATTTGAATATTCCAGTGATGGGTATTGGAGCCTACTTGAGGTTCCACGCTATCACTGGAGTACTACAGCTTCCCCAATCTCATCCAGGGAATGCATTCAGATGCCATGGTCACCGTTGAGCCTTATGGCTGATTGAATACGTTCGCACTGGGCCCATATCTATCTCTAGAATGAGGGGAAAGAAGTGCGCATTTGTTCCAACAATCTCAACTTTTCATGTCTCTAAAACATATCAAATGTTGTGTGAAAAGTTAGTGACACTTTAAAATAATTTTTGATAAACTTCAATTAATCTGCTTTGTTTTCAGCTTTTGTTATATTGATGACCTATCCATAGAATAGGTCATCAATATCAGATCGGCAGGGGTGCCAGCGGTACTACTCATGTGAATCGGAAGGAGCTGTCCCATTGAAGTGAATGTGGATGGTGAAGTTGTAATACACTGCTCACTGCTGCAATGTCAACAGCGAGCAGGTAAACAGTGGATAGAACACAGCACTTGTACGAGAAATGTGTTATCTTCACTAGTGTTGAGCGCGAATATTCGAATCACAAATTTTTATCGCAAATATATCACCTTGGCGATTTTAGCAATCAAGTAAATAATGACTGGAGATCACGAATTCTCGAAATTGCGAATTTATGGCGAATATTCACCCAAAAATTCACGAAATATCGCAACAAAAGACATTCACGAATATTGCCTATGCTGCTCATCACTAATCTTCACACAGCTGATTGGCGGCGGTGCTGGCAGTCAAGCACCACTGATCTGATATTGATGACTTATCCTAAAGATAGGTCATCAATATAACAAAACCAGGCAACTCCTTTAATGCATTTGTGCCTTAAATATTTCAGAAAGTTAAAATAAAGCAAGAGATTATTGTGGCAGCACTGCGATCCGCAGGTTATCTGGACTAAAGACAGCTTACTGAAATGTAGTTGGCTTCTTCAGAGTTGAGAAACCAGTTTTACTGCTCCTTGGCAGCACAAGGGTCATTTTCTCCACAGCTATAAATCATAAAATAAGTTTATCCAACATGTTCTGAGCATGCTGATATGTTTAACACAGACCCGTCAAACAAAGTATTTTATTTCTAACAAAAGAAGATCTTCTGGGTACTATCTAGTAGACATAATATAAATCTCGCCTGTCTGTGTCTTCTTAGTCACTATTTTAATGTCAGATGAGAAACAGACTGCAGGTTGGTCGAAATATAGACGGAAGGAGCAGATAACGTTAAAGGGGTTGTGTCATTTCAAGCATTGGTGGCATATCGCTATGATATGTCACCAATGTCTTATGGGGCGGGTCCCACCTATGGGACCCGCACCTCTCTCTAGAATGGAGCCCGCAAAGTGAAGTGCTCGGCTATATTTGGAAGTCCCATAGAAATGGATGGGAAGCCACTTCAATGGGGCTTCGTTGTAAAGATAGGTGTGGATCCCAGAAGTGGTACCCACAACAAGACATTGGTGAAATATCCTAGTGATATGCAACCAATGCTTGAGATGACACAACTGCTTTATTCAAAAGACACACATTTATGCTAGATTGTACTATATACAGTATATACATGGTCAAGGCACATTATTATGACCACCAGCTAATATCCAGACTAACCGCCATGTGCAGCATGGACAGCAGATGATGTATCCTCCAGAGGTGCTTCAGCCTCTTCATAGTATACAAAGCATAGTGCTGTACATTGCATAGCAGCTGAGATTGGTATTGCAGTGCAATCTCTTTCATTTGAATGAGACTGAGTAACTGATGTATGTAATGTCCACAGGCTGTGGAAGAGGCCAAATCCCGCTCTCAAGCATTGTGGCTCCTTCTAACAAGAGTCAATTTCAAGGATAGGTCAGCAATATGCAAGTTCCAGAAAATGCATTTAATAATCATCTCAAGAATATGCTTACATATAGCAGAAACAAGGCCACGAACGGAAAATATTGTCATGATACGATGCATAGTTTATTAAAAAGGCAACTTTATTGTAACTGTCTTTTAAAGAAATTGTACTACTCTCTTTTCATTGATCTCACCTTATTCTTACCTTATTTCGGTAAGTTACTGGCAGCTAAATAGGAATACTGAGACCATATCTTGTTCAGAGGGCTAGTCACAATGGGGCTTGAAAGTTTGTGGCATAAATTTGACCTAAAACTGCATCAGATTTTCACATAAGTCCGAAAAGTAGATATAGATAACCAAACCAAACAAATCAGACAAAATATTGGACTTGAGCATTTTTTTTATTGAGGAAAATGATCACATGTATCACATGTCTGTTAATGGCAAAAGTATGTGAACCTTTAGGATTAGCAGATAATTGGAAGTTGAAATTAGAGTTAGGTGTGTCAATCAATGGAATGACAATCTGATGTGGATGTGTAACCTGTTTTATTTAAAGAACAGGAATATATCAAAGTTTGATCTTCACAACATATGTTTGCTGATGTGTATGATGGCACTAACAAAGGAGATTTCTGAAGAACTCAGAAGAAGAGTTGTTGATGCTCATAAGACTGGAAAAAGTTACAAAACCCTTTCTAAAGAGTTTGGACTCCACTAATTTACAGTCAGACAGACTGTATACAAATGGAGGAAATGCAAGACCATTATTACTCTCCCCAGGAACCAACAAAGATCAAACCAAGAACAAGGTGTGTATAGTTTGTGAGGTCACAAAAGAGCCCAAGATAACCTCTAAGCGAGTAATGGTCTTTATCATATTGGCTAATGTTAAAGTTCATGAGTCCACCATCAGTAGGACACTGAACAACCATGGTGGTGACAGGATTGCAAGGAGAAAGCCGTTGCTCTTCAAAAAGAACACTGCTGCCAGTCTGCAGTTTGCTAAAGATCACCTGCACAAGCCAGAAGGCTATTGGAACAATGTTTTGTGGATGGATGACACCAACATATAACTTTCTCTCTTAAATGAGAAGTATTATGTTTGGAAAAATGCATTCCTGCATATATACACCTCTTCCCACCCACTTCTGTGGAAGACAGTTGTGATAATATCATGGTTTTAGCCTATTTAGCTGAATATAGGCCAGGATGACTTGCCATCATTGATGGAACAATGAATACTGCATTATACTAGCAAATGCTAGAGATAAATGTCAGGACATATGTCCGTGAGCTGAGTCAATTACCCTAAGCACACAAGTTGTTCTATTAAAGAATGATTTAGGAATGATCAAATCCAATAGAAATGTTGTGGCAGGACCTGAAGCAAGCAGTTCATGGGAGGAGACCCTATTTTGTACTGGGAAATTGGCTAGGAGGCCTCCCAAGTCGATGTGCAGGACTAATCAACAATCACCAGGCAGAAATGTTTAGTTGCTATTATTTCTACACAAGGGGATCTCATCAGCTACTGAAAGCAAATGTTCACATACTTTTGCCACTTACAGGTGTGTGATATTGTATAATTTTCCTCAATAAATAAATTACCAAATCAATTTTTTTTAACTCAATTGTTTGATTTGGTTATCTTGGACTTTTATGAAAATCTGAAGTAGTTTTAGGTCAATTGTATGCAGAAATAAAGAATATTCTTAAGGGTTCAAAAACTTTCTAGCACCACTGTATTAAATAAGTATTAATTAGCCAATTTAGCCGTGGACTGAGGAGGGCCATGGCCATGGATTGAATGCGGATCTTAATGTTCCCTTCAGTCTCCCATACAATCAACTTTTGATGCTCCATAATTTGATTGGCAAATATATCACACTCTAAATATGTCACAGCACTAGTCTTTGGCCAGGAACACTAGGTATTTTAAAAGGGATGTATTAGATTAGAAAAATATTCTATCTTTTCCAAAAACAGGACCACTATTTTCCATGACTCTGTCTGGTATTGCAGATCAGCCCTATAGATTTGAGTAGCTGTCATAATCCTTGTTGTCTTTTGAACACGGCAGAATAAAAGTGAAACTGTGAGCAATTCTCTGTAGTCAGGGATGGACAAAATAATGTATAATTTAGAAATGAGCCAGATAAATCCAGGAGCCAATTCTTAGGTGTACTGGTTATCTGGTTCCTGAGATTTATCCAGCATGGCTGTGGGTCATGTAGTAAACAATAACTCTTGGCTTTCTTTTTTTATTATTATTATTACTACAACAATAACAACAACACATTTCTGGATACTAGATTTTGAGAAAATATGAACATGTTGCACTAGGGTTGATATTACAAATATTCAGACATTTCTACTTCTCCCTCCTTGCTTAGCTAATGACACTTTGCTTTAAAAGACCCATTCATTACGTCTTCCATGGGAAAACTACTTGTCCAAGTGTACTGAGCAGGCGCCTACTTGATTATTCATGAGGTGTTATGTACCTAGTCCATAGAAGTGCTTGGTAAACAGAAACTAAGGAATTTCTTAATGCCCCAAATAAATGATGGGCCTCTTGTCCATTTGTAAAGTCTGTGCCTCCTTCTGACTGGTGTTTGTTTTCTGGGATCGTTATAATGAATCGTGTATAGTCCATTGCCTTTAATACAATGGAAACAAGTATCAATAGCTCTACAGGAGTCAGGAAAAGTGTGCAAACTAGACTGGCAGCCATATACTGTTTTCTCAGAACTGGCCTCTAGAACCTCGGTTAAATAATGACTTTTACACAAAAGTGTGCAAAAACTGGTATGTGACTGTGTTCAGACCGCTGTGTAATATCATTAATTCAATATAATGGTCCCGGGAAGACCATAAATTAATATAGTGACTGTAACTGTTAATTGGTTCAAAAGACCCCAAAATGTCAACCTAAAGCAAGTGAAAATGTAAATGAAAATTAAATAAAATTGAACAGATAACTAATACAGATAAAATAAATTCTTATGTATAATAGCGATAGCTGCTGGAAGCTGTAAATAACTTACAATGAGGAGGACAGGAGCTTCTTCAGGGTCCTGTACAGTACACATAGGACCACATGTACCATACAGATACTCCCCTTTTGTGGTGTGAAAAAGCTAATTTTGTGTTTGCGACCTTTTCAACAGCACTTGTACAAATGCTGTTACTCCGTCTGCCTCACCACATTACTAAAAAGGAGGGTGTTTCGAGGGTGGAGTGGGCAGGGGCATTTATTATCTATACTAGTTTGCTGACATGGAAGAAATCTGGGGCTGGCGTAGGTTTCAGTTCTGATGCATGGACTTATATTCTGTTTGAGCATTTGGCACATAATTAGACCTGTCATACAGCCGACATAAATAAATATAAAAAAGGTCACTAATGATATAGTCCAGTCCCTCAGAATAGGGTTAACTTGCAAAATATTTATTGTCATTAATGTTATTTAGTTCTACATAATGTTCTGATGTATCGTGTTGTACCTGCATGGTTTTGTATGGGTAAGTTAGGGTTAACAATACTAACTCTGCCTTTGTAGAAGGCTAGGATATGGAGGTCCACCACTAGTTGACTGTGTGAGTCTTGTATTAATTGAGCAAGAGAGAGGAGCTACATGTGCTCACTCCTTGGATAAACTAGGCTTGAGTCCCAGGGAATCGCTATATCTGAGATATTTGCATCAAGAAAGCCATCTCTACTCATCTCATAGTACTCCAAAGCAACAAGGTCCAGAATCTGCATGGCTGAGCAGCCTGTAAGGTATTTGATGTTTAAGAGACTTTACTGCGGTGAGAGGGATATTGCTAATATACCATTCCACTCTTTGACACTGTCCTGGCCAGCCGATACCCATCAGCCTGGGAATTACAGACAAGTTTGCAAGAACCTGATTGTCAGCCTTAGATTCTGCAGAGAGAGAGGAGTACTACAACCTATATCATTGCTCATAACCATACTGCTGGCCTGTCCATACTGGCGGCCCATCCTCTTCCCCACCAATTTTTTTTAGACCTGATGTGAAGTCGCAGATTGCAGCGCAACCAGCTGTTATGCCGCAATGTGTGCCTGAAATACGCCTAACATAGGCATATTTGAACTTAATAAGTGACCCCCTGTGTTTTGATACCATTGAGTGTAATACAACTCCCATTCTTAAAGAAGACCTTTCACCGATTATTACACTGTGAAGTATACAGACATGTAGAGCGGTGCCTGGGGATCTCACTGCACTTACTATTATCCCCGGGCGCCGCTCCGTTCTCCTGCTATGCCCTCCGGTATCTCCGCTCACTAAGTTCAGGGCCGGCCTTAGGTGTTCAGGCGCCCTGTGCGAGCTAACCTTGTGGCGCCCCCCCCCCCCCCTCACCCTGGGGGGGTGTTGATGTAGTAGCAGGAAAGCACACTGTCCCCCTGTCCTCTATGAGCCCCCCCCCTCACCCATTGCACACTTTTCCCACTCCAGATGGGCCAGTGGGCTGGCAGCAGCACATCCCCCTGCCCAGTCACCATGGCATTGGCACATTTCTCCCTGTCCCCTCCAGATGGGCAGCATCAGCACATCTCTGTCCCCCCCCCACCCCCGCGTCACCATGGCATTGGCACATTTCTCCCTGTCCCCTCCAGATGCGTCACCATGGCATTGGCACATTTCTCCCTGTCCCCTCCAGATGGGCAGCATCAGCACATCTCTGTCCCCCCCCCACCCCCGAAGCACCATGGCATTGGCACATTTCTCCCTGTCCCCTCCAGATGCGTCACCATGGCATTGGCACATTTCTCCCTGTCCCCTCCAGATGGGCAGCATCATCAGCACATCATGTGCTGATGCTGCCCATCTGGAGGAGAAATGTGCCAATGCCATGGTGACGCGGGGGCGGGGGTGGGGACAGATGTGCTGATGCTGCCCATCTGGAGGAGAAATGTGCCAATGCCATGGTGACGCGGGGGCGGGGGTGGGGGGGACAGAGATGTGCTGATGCTGCCCATCTGGAGGGGACAGGGAGGGAGAAATGTGCCAATGCCATGGTGACTGGGGGAGCGGGGGGGGGCAGAGATGTGCTGATGCTGCCCATCTGGAGGAGAAATATGCCAATGCCATGGTGACTGGGGGGTGGGGGGACAACAGAGACTCTGTCCCCCCCCCCAGTCACCATGGCATTGGCACACTTCTCCCACCCTGTCCCCTCCACTTGGGCAGCATCAGCACATCTCTGTCCCGTCCCCCCATCCCCCATGGCACTGTTGGCACATTCACATAAATCATTCATAATCATTTCTTCAAATAAAAAAAACCTTGTTCTCTAGCTGTGCCTGAAGACTAGTGCTGCCGTGTGGGCCTTGCTGACTCTGCTGGCTGGGCGCGCTGTCTGTCTCCTCTCTGGGGGCGGAGCTCAGTGGCTACGCTCCAGCAGCCACTGGTCTGCTCTCTTAAAGAGACAGGCAGGCCAGCCAGGCAGCAGAGCGGAGCTCAGAGCGGCCGCGAGCCCCGCCCCCTCCTCACTCCTTCAGTCCGGACCGAAGCGCAGAAGAATAAAGATGCTTCACTGCAGGCTGCCGCCCAGCGCCCTGTGTGAGTCTGACTGTGTTGTAGTAAGTCCGCCGCCCGCCCGCAGGCCCTGCCCCCTGCAGAATAAATATTCGCGTCACTGCGGGCTGTCGGCCGCCCGGCGCCCCTGTTGCTATGGCGCCCTGTGCGGCCGCACAGCCCGCACACCCCAAAGGCCGGCCCTGACTAAGTTATGCAAGTGAAGGACATAAAGAGTATAGTAAAATCTATTCAACATCATGCCATGGTTTACTGCCACACGTTCAGGTTTCCTTATGTAGTTCCGGAAATCAAAACCAGAAGTGAATAAAAAAAAAAACAGAAGTCCTATCTGTCCATTATACTTTCTTGTCATATATGATCCACTCCTGATTTTGACTTCCAAAACTGCATCAGGAAACTTGACCCTGTGAACGTACCTTAGCTCTCTCCGATAGTGCTGCAGGGTTGACTGTCATTCGAAATGCCAAAAAAACTATTAACATATACTGGCATGAAGTCCCAGATTAATCCATGGGTCAATAGTACGGTTATCTTCACTTCTAAGTTTGACACACACACCTCTAGTAACAAAGTAGTTGCCTCTCAGCAAATCTTTTTGGCACCTATTCTGCCTAAGCTTAACTCTAGCGATCTACGACAAGTTGTTAAATGAAACTTGTCAGATAGGATGTGGCGTTACTGAAGAGCAACAGACCTAACTTTGAAACTGTCCTGACAAATTAATCAGCAAGAAACATACAGAACACGAGTAGGAAAACGTAATTCTCTTTAAATGCAACTGAAAAGGGTATATTAGACTGCCAGATTTTCCGGCAGATAATCGCCAACAAGCGTTCCTATGAACGCTCGTTAGCGATCATCTGGCATTCTAATACTGCCTTCAATTCAGATTTTTAAGCTCGTTTAACCCCTTAGTGACCAAGCCTGTTTGGACCTTAATGACCAAGCCAGATTTCGGAAATCTGACATGTGTCACTTTAGCAGAGAATAACTTCATAAAGGTTTTGCACGTCAAAGTAATTCTGACATTGTTTTCTCGTCACATTTTGCACTTTACTTAGGTGGTAACATTTTACCGATAAAATATGCGTATCTTTATTAAAAAACGTAAAAACAAAAAACATACAAAAAACTTTAACTTTTTTATTTTATTTAGGAGACTTACCATTTTAACATAAATTTTAAAATGATTGAAGTGCATATTTTTTCCTGCAACAAGCCAAGTTTGCAGAGGCTTATAACTGTCAGAATAATTGAACCCCTCCCAAAAGTGCCCCATTTTGAAAACTAGACCCCTTAACGTATTCATCTATGGGTGTAGTGAGTTTTTTGACCGCCTAGTCTTTTAAAGAAATTAATGCTAAGAAGGTGAAAAGAAATTAAATTTTAATTTTTTACACAAAAGTGGCAATTTAAAGACAGTTTTTCTTTCTACAAAGCACATGAAAATGAAGAAGTACACCTCAAAATGTATCGCCCCATTTCTCCTGTCTTCAGAAATACCCCCATTGTGGCCCCAATTTTATGTCTTGACACACGGCAGTGGCATTCAGAACACAAAATTTGTGTGAAAATGTTTTAGGTCCCATTGCACACTTGTAATGGCGTTGAGCTGCCAATACAATAGAAAACCCCCATAAATGATAAGGTGACAGTTTTATTGATACTATTCTGGGTTACATATGATTTTTATTAGCTCTATATTACATTTTTTGTTAGGCAAGGTTACCAAAAATGGCCGTTCTGGCACAGTTTTTATTTAAAAATTTTTCTGAAAGCCATATTTTTTTGATTCTTTGGGCGATTGTCTTAGGTAGGGTGTTATTTTTTGTGAGATGTGATGGTTTGATTGGTACTATTTTGGGGTACATATAACTTTTTGATCGCTTGGTATTACACTTTTTGTGGTGTGACAAAATTGCTTTTTTGGCACAGTTTGTTCTAATTTTTTTATGGTGTTCACCTAAAGGGTTAGGTGATGTGATATTTTTATAGAGCTGGTTGTTATGGATGCGGCAATACCTAATGTGTATACTTTTTTATTTTTTTATTTCACTTTAACACAATAAAAGCATTTTAGAAAAAAATAACATGTTTTTGTGTCTCCATTGTCTGAAAGCCATATTCTTTTCATTTTTTGATTGTCTCATGTAGGGGCTCATTTTTTGCGGGATGAGGTGATGGTTTAAATAGTACCATTTTGGGATACATACGACTTTTTTGATCACTTTTAATACCATCTTTTGGGAAGTGAGGTGAGCAAAATTTTAATTCCATCATATTTTTTCATTTTTTTTTATGGCGTTCACCGTCCAGGGAAAGTAACATGTTTTATTTTACCTTTTTCACTTTTTTTATTTTTTTTATTTGACCCATACCCCAGTGGGTCTGATGCCTCTATAATACATTGCAGTACACTATACAGTGTACTGCAGTGTATTGAGACTTTACACAGCCTGATCCGCCTCCTGCCTTTGGCAAGCTGGAAGCCTGTGAAGGTGTCCGGTTACCATGGTAACCATCAGGATGCTGCCACAGTAGTGCAGCGGCCTGATGGGAGAGGGAGGGAGCTCCCTCCCTGTTAAGCCTTTCCATACAGCAGTCCCTATGGACCGCAGCATGGAAGGGGTTAAATGGCTGACATTGGTGCTAGCACCAATGTCGGCCATTTGATGCAGAGTGTCAGCTGTATGCTGACAATCTGCTAACGGCTCAGCAATCCTAAAACAGATCAGGGTGGGAGGGTGCTGGGCGGAAGGGGGATCAGCAGCGCTGCTGCCGGCCATCCTGAAATTAGGGGGGCACAATGAGCGCTGGAGCCTATGGTGGGTTAAATACATTGGGGGGGCCATATTGCCCCGATCGGGGTGCTGCGGGACCCGATTGGAGCATAATTACTTATTATACTGCAGGGGCGGCGGCCTGCTTATAGTGTGTGCATGCGCCAGGCGGCCGCTGCAATCTTTCTTGAGGGAAGGGGGGGATCGGGACCCAGCTTTCCCTTATGGGGAAGTTGGGGGACCCGATCCCTGCACTGGAGACTTTCTCCCTCCTCTCTCCCGGCATTTTCTGTGTATCACGGCGATCATGTGATCAGAGACCACTTGTCATGGTCTCTAATCACTTCCCCCAGCCCGCAGCTACCTCCTGTAGCTGCGGGCACAGAGCTCTAGCACTTGATTTAAGCGCTAACTTGGGCTGAAGCGCCGCCTTAAAAAGGCGTCACTTCAGCCCAAGGCCCCTTAGTGACCACTGTAAAAACACGTATGGGTGGTCACTAAGGGGTTAAGAACCATAATGGTGCCGGAAGCAGATCACACTGTGTTATAGCGATCTGTCACCGCTCCCCTGCATGGGGAGGAGCTATGGCATAGTGATCACTCCTCCCCATGCCATGGAGGACATTGCTGCATCTAATAGCGGTAGTGTCCTCCGCTAGCTATCTGACGATTGCCAGGAGGAAATGCTTACGTCCCGACAGTGGTCTGCAGCATCGAGGTGTCTAACCCTTTACAGTATATGTCTACACTCTGCAGTCATATTTCATCAAGGGGAAAACAGCATACACAATGCAGAGATACAGTACACACCTGTAGCTGGAAAAAATGACAAGAACATTGACGCTAAACAGCATTAGGTTACTATCACATCTGCGCTTTGGTTTCTAGATTTTGAGATCCGGCAGATGATCTCAAAACCGGACCAAAACGGTTCCGTTTGATTCAACACATTAGGATGCATCCATTCCATTAGGATGAGGTTGTGTTAAATCAAAATGGAACAAACCAGATTCGTCACCAAAAACCATGTACGGGTACTTTCACACTTGTGGCAGAGGATTCCGGAAGGCAGTTTCGTAGCTGGAACTGCCTGCCGGATCTGGCAATCCGGACAAAAACGGATGGCATTTGTCAGACGGATCCGGATTCATCTGACAAATGCATTGAAATGACGGATCCATCTCTTCGGTGTCATCTGGAAAAACGGATCCAGTATTATTATTTTTTGCATTTTTAAAGGTCTGCGCATCATATATAGAGATACCTCCTTACTAAGATTGATGTCATCACAGTGGAACCTAATTGGTTTCTGGCCTCAATAGATGTAGAGGCATTGTACTCCTTGATACCACACGAGGTAGGGATAGGTGCGTCCGCTTACTTTTTGAGAGCTAGAGGGCAGCAATTTTCAGCACACAGTGCCTTTGTATTGGAACTCCTGAGGTTCATACTCTGTAGAAATTATTTTTTGTCTGATGGGCATTTCTACCACCAGCTCAGGGGCACGGTGATGGGCAGTTCTTGTGCGCCATTGTACGCAAACCTACTCCTGGGCTGGTGGGAGGAAACTATCGTCTACGGGGATGTCCCTGCTGAGGGCATATGCGATGTGGTTCTCTGGTCACGCTTCATAGATGACATTTTTGTCATCTGGAGCGGGACAGAGAATGACTCTCTAGATTTCGTCGCAAAATTGAATGTGAACTCGGTTGTGAATTATCGGTGATGAAAGACTATTTACCGTTTTTGGATATACTGATCCGTAGGAATGCTGAGGGAGGTTTAGACACTGCTATATATCGTAAACCCACTCCGACAATATTCTTTGCTGAGAAAGTAACCATCCCATCTCTGGACAGTATTCTACGTACATCCTATCAGCAAGCATTGCAACATACACACACTTCCCTGTTGCACCTTACTGATCGTTCTGACCCGACTACATCTGGTGGGATTAGAGTAATAGGAACTTTTGATGCAGCTGCAACAGAAGTTAGTAACATTATCCGCCAGAACTGGGATACTTTACGAATGGACCCTGACCTAATAGATGCTGTAGGCCCTCAACCAGCCATTACTTACAGAAGTAGCTTGAGTTTGAGGGACCACCTTGTACACAGCCACTATACCCAACCCCACCAGATAGACCACGCACTTGGCTTGACGGTCCATTGAGAGGATGTTTCAGATGAGGAAATTGCAGTTTTTGTAGCTTCATACAGCCTGGAAAGTCCTTCACTGGGGGAGAGACAGAGAACGTCCACCTTATGCGTGACTTCATTAATTGTCACACCACGGGGATCATATACTTATTGACCTGTGAATGTGGTACCAAATACGTAGGGAAAACACGTAGGGAATTTCGCCGTCGTGTGGGAGAGCACTTAAATGACATATGCAATAATAAGGAAACCCCAGTTGCTAGACATGTCCATACAACTCATGAAAGACGGGTGACTGCTGTCAAATTTAAAGGGATTGAACTTGTCTATAGGTCATTGCGAGGAGGTAACTGAGAAAATATATCCTACAAAGGGAGTGCAGGTGGATTTTTTAATTGAACACTTCCAGCCCCCATGGCCTCAATAAGCGGCTGAATGTTAGCTGCTTCATTTGATCTGCCTGTGTGCACTTAGATTGGCTTACACCGTAAATTGTTTCCTAGACACACGTTTATTCAGCAACATATTTTGTTCATTTGAGATTTGTTTTAATTTTAATTCAAATAATATATCACTGGTCAGTTCGGCTGGCCAGTTTTGCTTGTCGGGGCCTGCTAGCCAGATAGCCAGCCTTTAAATGTCTAATTTTGCTCTGAGCATTTGTAGAGTAATCATGCAACGCTCCATATCTAGCCCATGATAATTCACAGGACTTTAAAGTAATAGGGAAGGACTTCGCTCTGTATTGAAGTACCGCCCTCCTTCTCCGCCCACTATGCATAGGATAGACGGAATAACAACTGAACACCAGGGTGTCCTTGACCACGCCCCCTCTGGGCTTCACCCAACCGCGCCACGCACGCTCCAGTTGACGTAGGAACGTACTAGCATCATAGGACGCGGCGCAAGGCGAGCAAACGGGGGAATTCCGGGGAGCATTTAAATCATTAAACCAACGCAGCCAACAGGCACGTGCCGAACATTTGGTACACTTACACTAAGCTTGGGCACTGGGACGAGTTAGTGCTCCCACGTTGGGGTGAGGCTAGCGCTGCTATACAAATGCTGCCACCCTCAGCGAGAGACGGGATCGTTACGATGTCCCTCCTGTAAGTTTTTGAGGTGCCTGGTCACTTATACTCTCTTTTTCCATTTTCATTAGAGTTAGTGACTTCCTGTTTTTATTTCCAGCTATGTGGATTTATAGATTGTCTACGGCTGTAAAGGACACCTGAGCCCCGTTTCCCCTGATGATTCTGGGGCTAAAAAATGGATGAAATGCGTTGGAACACTACAAACTCCCTTGTGAGTTGTTTTTACATACTCTTTTTGAATTTTTTTATTTTTATTTTTTTTACAGTTTTTTAGCTTTAAATTTTTTTTTGGGGGGCCACTCACAATACAGTTTTTTTTTATAGTGATAGGGGTGTCTAGGGTCTACCTCAGCCGTTCCAGTACTGCGGGGCAGTGACCGAAATCCGGGACTATCCTGCTGGATCCGGGATGGTTATAATTACACTGCACGGCCACTACAAAGGAGACGGTGTGCAGGCAAACATTGAAGAGGAAGCAGCGCTTGTATGAGCGCTGCTACCTCTTCAAGCAGCTGATTCCCGATCTGGTATTGATGATCTTTCCTGATGATGTCAATCAGGTCATCTATACTACTCTACTGCACAATTCCTTCAACACTTTAATTAGACATTTGATCAGATAGTTTATTGTTGGTACGTCAGAGCCCTGGATCTCTTGCTAGGATGGGATCAGGAAAACTTCCCACAGCCCTCCTAGTCTTCCTAATGAAGTCTATCCTTTAATCACTCTTTACACGCTGCTTTCATGATGTTAGTGGTTAAGTTTCCATTGTGCAGCTCTGATAATGAGGAGATTTGGTGGATCTAACCATTACATTGCTGCTAATGATCTCACCATCCTAGATAGGATCTTAGTGAAAACTACCCTCCATTAGCCCTGCTGAATTCACCCCAGAATTTGCAAGTAAAAGCATAAATATAGTGAAAAACATGGCAATTAAAATTTGTCTAAGATATAAAGGCATTTTGGATTAAAGATGTTTCTATGTTTGATATGAAATGCAATGAGATGATGAATGAATCGCAATATATAATACGGTTGCCTTGTTAAATACAAAATAAAAAAAAGATAAAATACAATAACCAAATAAACAATAAATATAGCCTAGTAGCCAGCCATGCATTATAGTAGTAAAAAGCACTTTGTTATACTTCCAGCTAGTATTCCACCCACATATTCAGACTTGTCATTGTACAGACTGCGCCGTGACCGTTCCAGATTATTAACATCCAATCGGATAATAATTATATACAACAGGGCTGAAAAGCCATTAAAATTACATGATGTGACGGTCTTTTGACTATCCTACACTGACTGAAAAACACAAATACCGTGCAGACCACACACACACACACACGTGCACAAGCACATATGCTGCTTAACTCTGAACTCAACAAAAATAGTCTATGGACTTGTTCATACAGTACATGGCTTCCAGCATTAGGGAAGTCATGGCATTGATCAGGATTTCTGGTCAGTATTGAAGCTAAAACCAGGATAGTAGAATCTGACTGCTATAAGTATTCTCCTTTTATGATCCACACTTGGTTTTGGCTTCAAAAAGAGCATCTGAAAACCTGATCAAAACCTGAATATGTACAGGCAGCCTCAAGCATCAATTTGATGTAAGTCTGTAGGAGAGAGTTTGTTCTTTTTTGAAAATGTATCTATGTGTTTTTTATGTATAAAAACTTTCCTGGGCATGGCAATATTTGTTTCTTGCTAAATTATCTTTATTGTACTATGCTTTATGAAAGCTCCAATGAATGGCTGTTCATTGACAGAAAGGGTCATAGATTATTATTAGTGATGAGCGAAGCGAGCTTTGGATCCTAGTTACGTAGTTGCTTCGCTCAAAACTTCGGATTAATGCTGTACGGAGATCAATCTCTATACAGCATTAAAATGTGTGTCCTTCGATGAGGCGAAGTCAGTTATTCCACTGGTACCTCGAAACCGAAGCCGAGTTCGGATCCAAGTTTTAAAATGTTTTTTCACTTTAAAAATCAAATACCAAAGTTATTCAACGAAGTCTTGTGAGACTTCACGAATAACTGACTTCATGTCATCAGAAGCCATACATTTTAATGCTGTATGGAGACAGATCGCCATAAAGCATTAATCCGAAGTTTTGAGCATCTCCACAAAGTGCTAGAGTACAACATCTTTCCCAAGTCAGTGCTCGGCAATCTCCAGCCGTCCCATAGAGAATAAAAGGAGTGGCAGTATGCATGCTCAGCCTGCTGGGACTTGGATTCTTGAGATTCTGGAGGTCCCACCAGTTGGACCCACACTGATCAGATAGGTATCCCCAATTCTGTGGGTAGGGAATAACATTTAAACTTGGCTGAACCCCTTTATCTGTAGCAAAGGATAATCATATCATGGGGAGCACTAATCAGGTTTCACGTGGAGTATTGCGTATAATTGTGGGCACCTATGCACAAAATAGAAATAGCAGATCTTGAGTGGCTTCTAGGGTGGGCAACTAAAGTAATAAATAGAAAAAGTGGACTACAGTACCCAGAAAGATTATCAAAACTAGGGTTATTTGGTTTAGAAAAAAGACATCTGAGGGGAGATTTAATTACTATGTATAAATATATTAAAGGTCAATACAGGGATTTCTGTTGTTTCTGTGGTGCCATGCTGGTGGATTGGTGTAGGCCAATGCCAAGGTAACTTATCCTGACACCAGGGGTGCTTCCTTGCTGGGTCTTGCTGTCTACAGGTACTACATAAGTTGTAGTGGTGGTGATTGCCATGTTGTGCTCTGCCAAATTAGTGTAGGAACCCACTCGAAAGAGGCCACCTTCATGTGTTGAGTTGCATTAGTATTTAACTGTATACAAAGTGCCTGGTGTTCATGTTAATAAATTGTGCATACAAGCAGAAATCGATCTATAGCATGTGAATGTGTGATCCATGTTTTATTTTTCTATAACGGTAGAGTACACTAGTCTACCAAGAGCCATAGCTTTCCTTCACCAGATACAAAGGAAAAGTGGCTGGTTAGCACCCAACATACAGGGCTTATGCCCTGGTAGCTCTCCCTCTTGTCTAACAACAAAAGTCAATATCCAAAATGTTGAAGGTCTTTGTATTGATGCTGTAATATTTCCTATCTACATTTGAATAGTTTTATATGTTGGCTTCATATTATTCATACAGCACACAACGAAGTAACCCATTAACCAATGTATTGTGAATGGCCCATCAATGGCTGAACTGTACTTTGATATGAGCAGATTCTTCCAAGTAGCTCTGTGGACAAGCAGTGATTTGTGAAGTTCTATAAAGAGACTATAGAAGGGAAAGGTAGTTCTTTGTTCAGAAGAAAAAGAAAACACTTCCGTGCAAGATAGTCAAGGTTTGATTTTTAAATGCCTTTGACAAAGTGACTTCCTTTCCATAAGCAATGCTTCTGTAGGGGTGGGAGGATGAAAGCAGGCCTATTGTTCATATGACGCCATCCTCAAGAGGAACTTACAAGAGTATTCGGGTCACAATAGCTAGATTTACAGGACACTGACAATGTGATGGCATAGAAATCTCAGAACTATAAATTATCAAGTCTATTTGTCTTCTACCCATCCTTAAAGTATTTCAAGAATTCAGCAAGAGGGTTCTCAGAATCATTTATTCAGAACCACATACTAATGGGGTCAGCGTTATTCTAATTCACATAATAAATGGGGATTATAAAACTCAGTGTGGTGCCTTCTCATATATATGTGTATATATATATATATATATATATATATATACACACAAGCAGATGAGGCTGTCTTACAAGAGAAAAAGCTCTTGGCTTCTTCAGGTATAATCCTCTATTTTGCCAATTGTCAGTGTACTTATCATTAGAAAAAAGCAAGCACAGTTAGGATCCTTTTACCCAAGCATATATTCTGCCGAGCACCAACAGCGTATCGATCTTTTTTTTTACATGCAGTAATTATTTAGTATGGGAAGGAACGACCAGTAATGTCATTAGTTGTCCCCATATAGTTTTTATTTCCAGTAGCACATTCCCTGTTTATGCTGGGCGATGCGCTATTAAAGAGAACCTGTGACCATGAAATACAATGCAATCTACAAGTTATAGAGCAGGAGATTGACATATAGCTTAAGGGAAAAGATTCAGTGAAGCACATTCTTAACTAGGCAGTGTAGGAACAGTGCGGGCACTTGCGAAGCAATTATGTAATCGTGACCATCTGTGTCGAGGCGCAGGAGGTATGATGACATCACTACAACCACATGTGATGTGACATCTCAGACTGCAGGTTGTAAGAGGTCCATGGCTCTAACCACAGACAACGGACAATGGACTCAGTTGAGTATTTTTTTTTCTTTCCATGGCCATTTGGTGAACATACAGGGCACTATAAGGGTTTTTACTGGGGCACTATAGGGGTCATTACTGGAGCAATTTTTAATACTGGTCAGTATGGGGTCATTACTGGGGTCACTATCAGGGTATTATTACTGGGGGCACAATAGGATGGCATTATTATTGCTGAAGGCACTATTGGGGGGTTATCTCATCATGGACAATGGGGGCGTATCGCTAGGAGCTCCGCAAGGTGGTGGCTAAAGGAGAACGGAGCCCTGCAAGGTGGTGGCTGGAGGACTACGGTCCAGCCACCACCAAGCCGGCTCCCCATAGAAGTGAATGAGAGGGTACAGTGCATGCACGGCCCCCGCTCCCATTTATTTCTATGGGGCCGACGGAAATAGCCGAGCCAGCTATTTTCGACAGCCCCATAGAAAATGAATGGAGGGCGGCTGCGCATGTGCAGTGCGCCCTCCTTCTCTTGCGGGGGTCCGTTCTTGATATAGGTGCGGGTCCCAGCAGTGGGACCCGCACCTATAAAACAGTGGGGGCATATCCTAGCGATATGCCCCCATTGTCCATGATGAGACAACCCCTTTAATGTAAGGGCCACTATAGTAACATGTAACATACTACATAAGGCGGAAAAAAGACATTTGTCCATCCAGTTCGGCCTGTCACCCTGCAAGTTGATCCAGGGGAAGGCAAAAAAAAAAACTGTGAGGTAGAAGCCAATTTTCCTCACTTTAGGGGAATAAAAAATTCCTTCCCGACTCCAATCAGGTAATCAGAATAACTCCCTGGATCAATGACCCCTCTCTAGTAGCTATAGCCTGTAATATTATTACACTCCAGAAATAAGGGGGCATTATTGCTACTGGATGCTCAATAGGGAGCCATTATTATTGCTGGATGCACTATAGGGGGCATTATTACTACTAATAGCACTATAGAGGGAATGAACATTACTGCCACACAATAGGGGGAATTCTTATTGCTCCATGCATTATAGGGGCATTATTAATACTAGGTGCATTATAGGGGGCATTATTATTACTAGGAACAATGTAGGGGACATTTTAACTTCTGGGCCACTACAGGGGGCATTATTACTACTGGAGGCATTATTTTTAGTACAGTATAGTATTTGGGAAGCATATCAGGCAAAGCAATGAGGGTGACAGCAGGATGACACTGTTGAGGCATTTGTTTTGAGACGGTTGGGAGGATAAGGGAAAAGTGAGGAATCTGAGATATCTGTGTGACAAACTCTGTAGAGATGGGGCATGGCTGTAAATTGTCCTGTCAGTTTTGGCCAAATGGAGAAGATGAGTAAAGAGAACATCTACAATCAGAAGAGATGTCACTGTATTTAATAGGTGGTAATGATGTAATGTATGTTTTGTAGGGCTGAAAAACCAAGCAGTATGCTGAAGGTAGGGCTGGCTCAGTGCTGTGGCCTGTGTCTCATCTCTTCAGCCCTCTCCTTCATAGCTAAATTAGAGTCAACTAAAGGAGGAGGACAGAACATAGCTTCTAGTACTGGCCACCACGGAGGGGCAGCTTCTTGGGAGGTATTTTGTGCTGTACTGTGGTATTACATTCTGCTGTGGCTGTACTTTGTGCTGTACCATGGTATTGCTGATGCCACCTACGTGTGTTGACCCCACCCAATTTTGTCTGTAATGCCCACTTGTGTTGGTCTTGCCTTCTGGCAGTTGGACTCATCTACAACAGGAAGCAACCTATAGCTTTTTTTCTAGGGCTACTTTAAGTTTCCCAGCTTATTTCACTAACATAAAAAATGATAAGCATGTTGAAATCCTACAGCTTGATCCTTCTTTCCCCTCCCATCTGCCAACAGGGGAGAGTCAGGACCAAAAATTGTCATGTTCCTCCAGTGACATTAGTGTGTATAGCCACACTCCTTTAATAGTAGCTCTCTCCTATGGCTAGTATTTGTAGTCATTTTAAGTTAGTTAATTTATGTAGACTCATGCTTAACATTCAGTAGGCTGATCATATTTTCTAATACACTAGAATAAAATCAGAAACAATTAAGATGTGCAGTATTTTTGACATTTGTTTTTTTAATTCACAGGAAAGCGTCTTCGAATATTTCAGGACATGTTTACCCCCTATTGTAGTATCATGCTATATTTTTATTCATTGCTCAGATACACATAGGAATGGTTCCTATATTTGAATTCATTTTCACAACTGTACCATGTAAATTCTTCAGCTTGTCGTCCGCACACAACTCATTGGGTGTCTCTTAATGTCTTTAGAAACCAAATTCTTGGTAGCTGTTCAAAGGGTTTAGAACAAAAAGATACCACCTGCGACACTTTCTGGTTGCCTTTGGTTTCGTCTCTTTGAGGGGGAAATTAAATTCCTTTTTAGAGCAAGTACAGTGTGATCCTGTTGGCATTGCAGGGGATTTTCTACATTGAAAGGCTTAAAATCTTTCGTATAAAGACCTTATGAAATAAACTGATAATGTGACCTCCCTGGGGAAAAATGCTCATGGTATTACAGGGCCGACAGCTGGATATTCACATATATTTAACCCTACATGTTCAAAGCAAAAAAATCATCATTTTTTTTGCTTTAGAACGCATGCAATGTGATATTTTGACTTATCCGGTTTCCAACAACAGTTGAACTGAATATAGTATAGTGCAAAATCAGTGGTGAAATACATTATAAATCCCTCTGCATTGTTCTCTATGATGGAATGAGTTAGGATCTCACTATATGGACAAGAGCATGTTGCCAGGATATAGCTCTAGTTACCAGTAAGAATTAGCAGAGGAAGCTTTAAAAATACACAATATGCTGTGTACACAACAGTGAGGTATGTGACTGCTTGTAAATGCTGTTTTATGTGTGCCGCCAAAGACCAGCATGGAAAATAATTTCGTTATCAGCTGGCATTTTCTACTTCTAGAATGTCCCAATATATAGAAAAAAAGTATCACATTGGCATTATTAAAAGATAATGATGAGCCTCATTAAAAGGGTATTCCAGAGGACAGGCCATCAATCTCTTATTGGTGGTGTTCGACACCCCACACCCTTGACGATCAGCTGTTCTTGAGAAGCTCCAGCACCGCAAGTTCAGCACTACGCCACTACGCCCATTGTGTAATGGAGAGAGCTGGCTGCAGTGCTGCTCCCATTGAGCTACTGAGGATCTTGAGGTTAGGACATCAATTATAAAATCCTGGAATATGTTTTTAAGGTTATCTCTATTTACTGCAAATGCTGAAAGGGCCATTTTACAAGGGCCGATAGAGCAGTCAATGATTGAGAATGAGGAACATTCATTCCAGATCATTGCTCACTGGTTAGATGTGTTAGATGCAGCAACCATCCCCAATCTTTAGGATTACATAATCATTACTATGATTGTCCTTCATACAGTTTCACTGATTGTCGGAAGTTCATCCATCTTCACACAGTGCGACATGCTGCTGACAAGCAATGAGCGTTTTGTCGGTTGATTGTTGATATATTCACATGGAGCAAGTGGGAACTCAGTTAAATCAAGCACACATATGTCTTGATTTTTGTTGGATAAATGATCTTTTGGTTGACTATCCGGGCTCTCCTTAGGGCTGCTAGGTGGAGGCTTCCGCCCAGCAGTGAACATGGCATGACATGCTCCGATGCTAACATAAGGGGGGCTGCCTGGGTGAAAATATTCAGATCTGAACCCGGACAACCCCTTTAAGAAAAATTTTAAACATTCAGGTACTAAAAGAATATTCCTTCTTTTGTTGCCTACTGATAATGATCACATATGAGGCATATCTCTACTATACTGGTGGAAAGTAATAGGAGCAACTGGGACAGGGAGGAAGGATGTCCTCTTTATGTGACAGAGAGGATTGGAGGGAATCAAAGAAAGTAGTTCAAGGAATGTATCTAGAATCTAGATGTTAATCTGGAGGATCTTCACCTTTGGCCTAATATTGGCCCCGCTCCAGTCTGACAATTGAACAAAGTTACCCATCGAGATTAGATTTCTGCTAGTGAATTCCACTGATGTTGTTGGGAACTACTGACAATATAACAGCTATGTGAGCCCGCAGACAATTCCCTATTGTCTGCTGTCAGGAGACACAATGATGGCACAGTTCGGATTTGGCAAGTCTGGTCATTCCTGACCTACCCAATCTCTACAGTAAATACTTTCAATGGCAAGCTATATTGATCAAGTAGTTTTTTTTTCCCTTTTTTTTATTCTTTATTAGCCTAATAAAATCTATAACTTGACTGATTTGAACGCTCTCCCACTTTGTTTAAACTGAAAATAAATGAGCACAAATTAAATAGAATATATATATATATATCATGTATATATATTAAAACATTGACCTTGTTGTTTCCAATGTTCAAAGAGATTGTCCTTCCCGAGTTTTGTGTGGGTTTCCTCTGTTGGCTCCACTTTTCTCCCACAGACCAAAAATTTACTGATATGTTAATCTGCTTACTATGCAATAATAGGTGTGAGACAGCTAAATTAGATCGTGAGCCCTGGTGGTAAAAGGCAATGGAGTGATTCATGAAATTCTATATACAGTGCTGCAGAATATGTTGGCATCAGTATTGTACTGTACCTTCCATAGAGGCAGACCATGCATTTGCTATGGGGGCCCAGGGGTTAACACCTTCTTTTGTTACCAACATATAAAACTGCATTTTCAAGCTACTACCACTAGGGGGAGATCAGGGCAAATACATTTTTACAGTTTCCATTGCAGTCAATAGTAGATTTATAAATTCCTGCGCACTCCCTTAGTGTTGGCTTCAGGCAGTAAGTTTTATAAAACACTGAGTGATTGGAGCTACAGATATAGAGATGGATGGGTAGATTTATCAGTGTACATATATATATTCCAGTTGACTGACATAAATACCTTGATAAATATGGTGTTCAGAATGAGAGCCATATTTATGAAGCACCTGTTCCACTTTTTCCTACATAGAAGGTTTACAATTTTTTGGGGATAAATTAATTATTAAAATTATTTTTAAAAAAGTGTAAATTTGTCAGAAATCTGAAACGTTGAGCTTATTCTTTAGGAGTATTTGATGCATGCCTGCTGAGAAACTGGGTGTGTGAGGGGTACTATGGGGCCCTATGAGATCTGTGTATGCCCCTAGTTGGCATTATATAAGGAACATTATTAAATAAAAAAAAACTATAAATGACACGGCTATTGAATAGATCATGTATTGCACATATTGAAATTACTTGACTACCTTGATATGTCCAGTATTTTCTAGAATGACTGTCAATGACAGTGTATTTTGCATTATTTAAAGGTATATAGTATTTAATACTAAAGCACAGTTCTGGCATTTTTGATAGAGCGGCATGATTGCAGATCAATTGATAGCACTTAGTCCTGAAGCAAGGTTATGAGGGAACACACAGATTCTCTTTTCAGTAGTCATAATGAATTTACATCAGATTTCATTGTAATGTAGTCTGCAGAGGTCAGGGCCGCACCGTCAATTAGGCGATTGCCTGAGGCGGTGCGACGGTGGCGGCAGGGCAGCGGAAAATGAGTGCGTCAATTGTAGAAGCGATCATCTCTCTACATTCATCTTTATCACCGTCCTCAGGAGAGCGATACAGATGGATGCTGCAGCGGGGCAGGGGAGTGATATCTCACTTCCCCGCTCCCTCTGACAGGCCTGAAGACTATCAGAGGCCTGCGCAGGTGGCACGATGACATCATTATCATCGCACCACCTGAGCTGGGCAGCTTACAGCGCGGGAGACAAGGCGGAAGAGGCCTGCATCACATCACTGACAGACGCATGATGCGTATTAATGTTTATGTTTTTTTTATTTGTCACAATGCAGGAGAGGAGCATCATGGGGGCATCTAGGGGCACTAAAAAGGGGCATTTGTACTGGCATATTATGGGGGAAAATATGGGGAAGAGAGGACAGAAGCACTATGGGGGTATCTACTGAGGGCAGAAAGAAGGGGCATTTCATATGGTAAGCGCTATGGGAAAGGGGGGAAAGGAGCACTATGGGGCACTATAGGGACATTTACTTGGCATTATACAGGGGTAATTTTTATTGGCACACATTATGGGTGCACTATGGGGACATTAGTTAAGATGGGGCCACTAAGAGGGGGCATTTTTTGTACTTCCACACAGAACAGGGTCATTTTTGTACTAGTAGACATTATTAGGGGGCTTTTTTTTTTGCCCTGGCACACATTATAAGGGGGAATTTTTTGTACTGGTGCACAGAAGGGGTCATTTTTGTACTGGTTTTCATTTTAACAGGGCATTTTTCTACTGTCACATGATAAGGAGAATTATTACTACTAGGAGCATTTTGGTGGTCTTTATTACTACTGGGGGACAATGGGGAACATGATTACTAGTATGGGCACTATGGGAGCATTATTACCTCTGGGGCACAGTGGAGACATGTTGGGGGCACTGTAGGGGCACTATTACCTCCAAGTGCGCTCTGGCAGAGAATTATTACTATTGGTGGGATTTTTGGGAACACTATTACTGTGGGGCACCCTGGCAGAGTATCAGTTTAGCACAGTTATTTTGCGGGACATTATGATTATACTATTAGTGTCAGGGACACTATTTGCTGAGCGCTGTCATTTTAGGACACCGTGACAATAATTATTGAAGGGCACGATCTTCATGGCACTAGTATCATTTGGGGGTTTATATGTTTCTGCAGTATAATATTGGGGAGCACAGTGGCACAGTATTGGGGGTGGTAGGATTATTTGTCCAGTAGGTGGAAGGATGATGCAAAAGTAGGAAACTAAGATTTTTCTTCTTTTTTTTTTTACTGCACAGACGAGAGATGGCTGAAAAATCATCATGGTCTGGTGTAAGAGGTATGGGGCGCTGTATTACCCTGTATATTTTGTAGTGATATATGTAATGTTAGGAGGAAAGGGGTTAGGTTGAGAATTTGGTATAAGGATCGGGGGAAGGGGGGGGTTCTGTTTCAATTTTCGCCTCAGGAAGCAGAAAGACTAGGTGCACCCCTGGCAGAGGTTGTAGATGAGATAATTCATATAATAAAGTATATCAGTCTGTTAGTGAAGAACCTGTAGAACTACAGATGTGGTTGAGCTGCATTTTTAAGTTGGCACACACTCATGATAACACATGCTAGCACAATGTGTTATTGTGGGTTTGCATAGTTCTGCGGGTAAACCTGTTGCTCCATTTTGAGAACTTGATGCACAAATAATATTTTCCTACAAAACAAGCTGGGTATAAACATGGATTATCTATTGTCCAAGAACACTGATTGTTGATGGAGCTTATACCTATTACCAACTCTATGGCTCCATGGTCTCATGATGAGAAACTGAGATTGGACAGGTTTTATTTTTACCACCTGTACATAAGATAAGCATCACTGCATATAAAGTATCTGGCAGTTGCTTATTACTCTACCTCAATGGAAAGGACACTACCATTTGATTGAGCCTTCAATTATTTTCACTGCCAACTCTGCCAATGACTTGGTGTGGTGGGTCACCACGGTGGTCAGTGATTGTCTTGTCTGAGTGGGCATCTTCAGCCATTTTCTGTGTGTTGAGCCAGGAGCAAGAAGCAGAGAGCAGAGTTGGAACTGCGTTGTTGCGGGATCGGTAAGGGGAGTGATATGTATGTATATGTATATATATATAGTAACCCATTCTACACGATTTAATAAATATCCCACCCAGAAAATCCCTTAAAGTTGTCCTTACATTTTGGATAGTGGTAGGCTGAACTGACAGCTATCCCTTTTGTGCCCTATATACTTGCACTCTTAGAACCAACAAGAATATATGGATTTACTGTGTAATAATTAACATGATCAAACACAATTCATGATTAGGGTACTTTCACACTAGCGTTTTTCTTTTCCGGCATAGAGTTCCGTCATAGGGGCTCAATACCGGAAAATAACTTATCAGGTATCTCCCCATGGATTCTGAATGGAGAGTAATCCATTCAGGATGCATCAGGATGTCTTTAGTTCAGTCATTGTGACTGATCAGGCAAAAGAGAAAAACGTATACGATTTTATCTCCTGCCCAAAAAAACTGAAGACTTGCCTGAATGCTGATCCGGCATTTTTTCCATAGGAATGTATTAGTGCCGGATCAGGCATTCAAAATACCGGAATGCCGGATCCGTCCTTCCGATCTGCACATGCGCAGACTGAAAAAAAGGTGAAAAAAGTAAATGCTGAATCCGTTTTGCCGGATGACACCGGAGAGACAGATCCGGCATTTCAATGCATTTTTATGACTGATCAGGCATTTTTAAGACTGATCAGGATTCTTATCAGTCTTACTAATGCCATCAGTTGACATACATTTTGCCGGATCCGTCAGGCAGTTCCGGCGACGGAACTGCTTGCCGGATCACTCTACTGCAAGTGTGAAAGTAGCCATAACATATAAAATTTTATTAGTAATCAAAGTACAGACATGATTGACACAACACAATGATTTAAAAACACTTAAAATTCATAGGAGTGGTGAAACGCACGTCGGGGTGAGGATTGGTGGTCTTACTGGTCAGTATGTTGCACCTTTTATACTGATAACTTGGTGTTTGCATTGTTTTGTAGTATCTTGGTATATTTATTCCTCTGCACTTGCTCTGACTTTTTATTAGTCTAAATATATTACCAAGGTCATTAATTATAATTAGATATACAATTTTTGTATGTACCATCATTGCACTTTATTGGACTTACCTCTGTACCACCACTCCTATGAATTTGAAGTGTTTTTAATCCATTGTGTTGTGTCAGTCATGTCTGTACTTAGATTACTAATAAAATGTTATATACTAATCATGAATTGTGTTTGATCATGTTAATTATTACACAGTAAATCCATATATTCTTGTTGGTTCTATGTGTTGTCACGTATATGGGTAAAATATCATTGTATGGGGAAGTATTTTTGGGTTTTCATACTTTCACTCTTAGTTTGCCTGGGTGCACATGTGGAGAGGGGAGTAAGCTACTGCCAGTCACCTCTGGCAATGTCTTAGCAAAACTTCTCCCCCCCCAACATCTGCCATTGGTGGAAAGTCAGGAGACTACCATACATATTCAATAGTCAGGATTTCGGGATTGGCTGATATTAATATAAGATGTATGGCCAGTTTAGCAAGCAGATTTATAGGAAGTCATTTTGGATGACAGCTATAAACAATATACTCATCTCTGCTACATCAGAATATACCAATATAAATATACTACACACTTCCATTTACTTCTCTTGAGCTGACTGCATATACAACACTTGATTTACAAGTCTCTACATACTATTCTTTTACTTCAATAACTTGACTTAAAAGGGGATGTCTCACTTCAGTAAATGGCATTTATCATGTAGAGAAAGTTAATATACGGCACTTACTAATGTATTGTGATTGTCCATATTGCCTCCTTTGCTGACTTGATTCATTTTTCCATCTCATTATACATTGTTCATATCCGGGGGTTATGACCACTGCTGCAGCGCAAATACGAAGTGGCCAGAATAGGAGCTGCTGCGTATGCATTCTGAAACGCACTCCCATGGTCCCGGCCTATAGTGTGCAAGCACGACCACCACTGCTGGATTGCAGGATGGTCATAACCTCTGGAAACAAGCAGTGTATAATGTGATGGAAAAAATTAATCAAGCCAGCGAAGGAAGCAATATGGACAATCACAATACATTAGTAAATGTCTTTTATTAACTTTCTCTACATGATAATTGCTGAAGAGAGACAACCCTTTTAACACAGAAATGCAGCACTTGACTAGCAAGTTTTCAAAACTTACACTGTATATCTGTTAACAGATACCGCCATCCATTTATGTCACCACATACACCTGTTCATAGCCAAGCATAGAAAGACATGGGCAATGTCATTTTAGTTATGATAACAAATGGTGAGCAAACTAGCGTCATACTGACAGTCGTAACAGCAATAATGAAAGACTAAAAAAACTATGAAAAATAAATATCAAAATTACGACTTTGAGCAATTACACTGCCACCAGCCTTTGACATGTGGCATTCTTGATGGTGTGACAAGGAAAGACTATAAGTACTAGCTCTGGCAACCCCTCGCACACAAACAGTTCTGCAATATTCAGTTTTGGTGTAAATTCATTTAGCCAGTTTGACTGGCCTGACTTTTTATATGATACAACATAATTCTCTATTTAGATAAAATATTAACAACATATAGGCCAACGGTAACAAGAATAATAAAAGTAACACGAACAACCTTATAAACATAATGGTAGTAGTAGAACTTAAATGCATTGCATGGGGTGATCCTTCATCTAGACTGATAATGAGACCATGTATCTCACCAGTATTCTACAGCATATCCCAGACATTTGGCAGAGGGTAGTATCCCTTAGTACTATCTCATTTTGCTTCCATTACATATGTAGTAGTTTAGTTTAACCACACTTTCATTAGGATCCTTCGTTATTAACTATATATGCATTATCCATTTATAAAAAAACAAAAAAACAGTCCTTACCATTTTTACATTGTGTCCCACGGGTAAATGTTTGACGGTGCCTTAGGCTGGTAATGACTGCGAGAAAAACCTGTGTTACACAAAGCAGGAGAGGCAACTTCCAAGCTATTGCACAGCAGTGAAAAAGACGTATTCAATAGTAAAAGTCCACAGAAAGCTCTTTCTCTACATAGCATGTAAAAACACATAGCAACAACCTCCGTTCCAACGTATCCACCAACATGGACAAGAAGATAGGAGCCTACAAGAGCTCAGAACATGCATTTCTCTCAAGAACTTGTGGCAAGGACTTTCCCCTCTGCTACATTGTGACTACAAGGCAGTAAAACTAAGCACTTTGTCACAAGTGAATGAGTTTCTCCTCCTCCCCCTCTCCTCCACATCACTCTACCAAAACCAGGTAATCCCACAAGGAGGCTGGCTCTGATTGGCTGGGTGTCTCAGAGAACTGGATTTGCATTACAATGGAGATGAAAGCCCTTGTAAAGTTGGAAAATGGAATCTGGCACTCAAAAGTCAGGAGCTTCCCTCCCCCTTCGGCTTCTTATTGCATGCATGATTTCCATCCTTCCTGAGCAATAGTTATGGAAGGAAGGTGGCCAGTAGAACAGAAGAAATAGAGACTAGGGGCATATCTACCGTATATCTAATCATTATCTACAAGTAGCTGGTAAGCAGCTGCCTGAGGTAAAAAGTTCATGTGGAAGCAATATATTCAGGAGTGAAGGAAAAAAATAACAATTAACTCCTGAGTATCCCTAAATTTAATGGATCACATTTCATAGTATGTTTTCCATGGCCAAAAAGATGTAAACTTACACAAAACAACCACAGATATGGACTCAAGAAAAAATTCTACCATTGAGTAAATACTATCTAGACATTCTCATCAAGATTAAGGGACTACACGCAGGAGATTACAGGCCACATTCTACGAGTCTGACAGCAAGGGTCGTGAACATAGATGCATACCTCACAACTTTTAAAAAGAAGGAAGGGGGACACTAGGCCATGCCTCTAACTCCACTCAAAACATAACTAAACACCTAATCCCACCCAGTCCCCTAAATGCCCCCATATGGTAATCATTCCTGTTTATGCCACCACACAGTAGTTATGCCAGCATTGTGCTTTCTTCACAGTAATATGACCAGATATGTACCCGTCACAATATTTATGCCCACATATATGCCCCTCACAGTAGTTATGTCCAGATATGAACCCCTCACAGTAGGTATGTCCAGATATGTGCCCCTCACAGTAGTTATGTCCAGATATGTGCCCCTCACAGTAGGTATGTCCAGATATGTGCCCCTCACAGTAGTTATGTCCAGAAATGTGCCCCTCACAGTAGTTATGTTCAGATATGTGCCCCTCACAGTAGGTATGTCCAGATATGTGCCCCTCACAGTAGTTATGTCCAGATATGTGCCCCTCACAGTAGTTATGCCCACACATGTGCCCCTCACAGTAGTTATGCCCACACATGTGCCCCATACATGGTAATCATTCCTCTTTATGCCACCACACAGTAGTTATTCCAGCATTGTGCTCCCTTCACAATAATATGACCAGATATGTGCTCCTCACAATATTTATGCCCACATATGTGCCCCTTACAGTTGCGATGCCCAGATATTTGTCCCCTCTCAGTAGTTATGCCCAGATATGTGGCCCCTTACAGTAATATGCCCTGCTGTACCCCCTCTCAGTAATATACTCAGTAAAGTGCCCCCTTCACAGGCAGTAAAAAAATAAAAATAAACTCTACATACTCACCTCTTTCCCCAGCAGCAGGATACACAGAGCTCCCGGCCGGCCCTACTTCCTGCCTAGACCTCCAGTGTAGAGCTCAGATAGGGGGGAATAATTGATGGAGCAGGGAGCCAACAGATGGCTCATGTTTCATCTTTACATGCAGCTGTCTCTGATTCCTATGGAAGCAGGTAGAGCTGACAGAGAGCGGGACATACCTTCCCCTTACCGTGACCACGGGACAGCCACTGAAATCAAGGAGTGTCCGGCCTGATCCGGACGGTGGGGAGGTATGATCGATGTATTACAGCTCCATGAAACTTTCGAGTTGTGTGGTACCTTAATAGAGCAGCTAAAGATTTCTATGGGGCCCTTCTATACGCTATGCAATAATCCATGTAATGGGATGTTCTAGGCAGTCAAATAGTGTGCTCATGTGGCACAGTTTAAGAATTGTGTATTGTGTCCTGTCTCAAAAGACTGCAAACTACACTGAATCTGCCCCATGCACACTGTCATGTATGGCAACGTATGGGACCCCCATATCCATTTTGTTTTGTCAAGGTGCTTGTAATGGGCAGCTCATGACTTATTAATGACAAATTAATGCCTCATTCACACAGTCAGTGTTCGGTCAGTGATTTCCATCAGTGATTTTGAGCCAAAACCAGGTGCGGCTCTAAACACAGAACCAGTACAGATATTTTCATTTTACCTTATCTCTGTGTGGTCTCCACTTATGGTTTTGGCTCACAATCACTGATGGAAATCACTGACCAAACACTGAAGTGTGAACGAGGCCTTAATGCAACTTTTTCCAGACACTTCAAAAGCAACAGAAAAGGAAGAGGTGGGCTTGATGTAGGTGACTGGAAATATGGCGCAATAACATTGATACATATTCTCCATATTAATATTTAAACTTGTGCTAACTAGATGCAAGAGGGAAAATAAAATAATGCTACCATTTTATACACATGATCTGAGTATTAGCCTTCATCTGTGTTTCAATAATTAATAATATCTGTATTTTTTAAATGCAGCGACCGGGTCCACAGGGGCAACACGTAAGCTACGGTGGGCCGATGGGGGTAGTAGTAGTTTTACTCACAGTTAGCAGAGCCTCCGTGGGCCGGCTTGCAGTGAAGGTAAGGACAGCACTAGTTCCTTCGGGGCACACTCTGTTGTCCAGGAACTCCTGACAGATGTTGGTTGAGGTGCCCCTGGTGGAACGGGTTTAAGGTGCCTTGGCTCCAGTGTTCCTGGCGTTCGTGACGCCAGCACCGTTAGGTGAAAATGAAGGTGGTAGAAGGATGAGGAGTCAATTGTTGTAACAGAACAGAACTTTTACTTGATCAATTGTCTCAGGGTAGTCTCTCTATATCTGTCTATACTTTGTCCACACTCTAGCACTCAGGTACTGGATATAATAACTTCTTACTTGTAATTAGCAATCCACAGGGCGGTCTCACTGCAGGATGCTTTCTGAAACTCGCCTTTAGGCTTCTCCCGGTCACTGGTGCTGTGGAGTCCATAAACGAATGCAGTTCCTATCTCCACTAGTCTTGCTCTATATCCAGACATTGACTCTCTAGTCTGTGGTAAGTAGCTATGAAGATCTGGTCCACGCTCCCTCAGCTTGGCCATAGCCAAAGGGTTAAAGTGACAGCTACATCTAGGACTGTTCTTGTTCACCTTCTTCATTAACTTTATTTTTGTCTGTTCTCTTGTTCCCTTCTCTCTCCCCTACATAGACACACCCTCAGATGTATATAAGTGATGCCAGCACCACCTAGGGGTGAATAGATGTAATGATACTTTAACAGCCTGTTATAAGGAATATACAGTTATACACATAAATACATTAGATAGGCATATACAGAAGTTTGAAGAGCCCACGACCATCACTGATGGGACACTGCATATATTTTTTCAGCTGAACAGCTAACAGGAAGTAAACATCTTGACCTTTGGCTCTCTAATTTTCTGATAAGATTGTAGGATTCTTACCTTCAGACCTTTGTTTATCACTTGTCAGTCAATGTGATAGCTGAGGGATAATGTATTTGTAGGCCACACTTGGGTTAAAATTCCTTTTTATCCAAGTATACAAACAGCACAGCCCTGAACAATGGCATGTGACACTTTGCTCACTTTCTGCTGGAAATTTATATGGGTACGGCCACGTGGTCAGGTTTCTGGATGCAGTTTTGGAAGCTAAATCAGGTTTGGTTGATAATAGGAGAGAAAGCATAAAGGACATACACAACTCCTCCTTTTTTTAATTGATTCCTGGTTTTGACTTCCAAAACTGAAAATGTGATTGTATGGCTGTACCCTATATGGAAATATGATTGATGAGACGTGGTGTATGTATCATGGAGATAATTTATACACAATTTACCCCATATTGGATTATCAAGTATTAGCAAATTTAGCCACCCAATTTTCAAGTTTCAAAAAGAACAGAAAATTCCCATCTCCATATGGAAATATGATATCCCAGCCTGTTAAACTGTAGCTCTGACCACCTTTGGCCACAGCATCTAGGTCAGACGGAGTCAGTGGCTTTTTCTAGAAACAGGTCTGTGTCCCTTTGTCTCTATAGGACACTTATATACATTAAAAGTATTTGAGATGGGAATACCCTCTTTAGGACTATATTCAATCATGTTGTTATATAAAAGAGATGGAGAAAATACAGAGGACACAGTCTGAGAGCAATGCCAGCAAACTCTAAATCTGCTACCTATCTTCCTTTACCACTTCGGTTAGTAGATGTAAGGCTACCCCTAGGCGTTCACCAGAACCTGCTACAAAGAAGGATGGAATTGGCCGCTAGTGACCCCGGTTAAGTCTGCAGAGAATGGTGACAGAAAACAGGAGCAAGCTGATTGGTGGAAGACCTATCGGATGCCAAAGAGTAGCAGGAAAGAAGTAATCAAAGCCAGGAGAGACAAAAGGAGTCAAATCAGAAGGCAAGGTGGATAATTCAGAAATGAACCACATGGTCTAATCCAGGAGAATTAGTAGAAGACTAACTGGTAGGCAAGGCAAAAATCCAGTAACAAACTGAGGTCAGTACACAGAAAGGTCTAACTGGAATGCTAACCTGACAAAGACCAAAAATCACAGACAAAGACCAAAAAAAACTGAGTTTAATTCCGCTTCTGGCTCTGGGATTGGACGCAAGCTAGGAACCTGACTGTCTTGACATCTGGACTCACAGATAGGTTGAGCAGCCCAGGGACTGGCTGATCGGCTTAGCAACCATCCTAGAACAGCTGATCATGGCTGGGTATGTTTCTGACACATTGGTTTCAGGAGTAAAAGAATTGCCAGATGCAGATAGATGTACTGTACCTTCAAATCTTGCAGCTTTTTAACATTTATTTCTTCTTGTTTTTTATAGAGAGAGCCAACATATTTCACAAAAATTGTACCATTCACAATCATCCCTGTTTCTAATTGTGCTCACAATCTAATTTCTCTCATAGACACCCACAATGGCATTATAGGGGTTTTCCAAGACATAATAACTGATGACCTATCCTCAGGATAGGTCATCAGTATCTGATCGGCAGGGGGTCTGAAACCTGGGACCTCCACTGATCAGCTGTTTGAGAAGGCAGCAGTGCTTGCAGTACCACAGTTGCCTTCTTACAGCTTTTTCTAGGCCAGTGACAACATGTTCATTGGTGAAATGGCCTAGGCACAGTTCAGCCCCATTCAAGTGAATGCGGTTGAGTGTGATACCAAGCACAGCTGCGATACTATGTACGGCACTATGCTTGGTAGGCTGTAAGAAGGCCACGGCACTGGTGCTTTTGTCAAACAGCTGATCGGTGGGGGTCCCAGGTGTTATACCCCACCAATCAGATACTGAAGACCATTACAGAGGAAAACTCTTTTAGCGCCAGTTTCACAAAAAAAAAAAACAGCTAACCTATCAGTATGCTGGGTAAATCAGAGACAGACAGAAACTTAATGCAGATGTTATCCCTCCCTGGATTTGGATCAAGGTTCCCAGTGCAACCATTGAACACTGTCCTGACCATTTATGAATTTAAACACATTCCGGTATGCATTTTAAATATTAATTGTCTCTAATTAGGAAAAGTGCTCCCAATAGCTCCTTTAAAGGGGTTCTCCAGGATTGACATATCCAGTGAGCCCCACACCCTCCTCGCAGCTTGCCAAGCACAGCACCGTGGATTGAATAGCAGCTATCCTTAGTATTGCAACTCAGCCTTGATTGTCATTCACTTGACAATACTGTCATGCTGGAGAGCGGGGGAAACCCCCCACCGTGCGGTGTCAAAGGGAAAAGGGGGTCAGCCAGGCCAAAAATGAGTAATAAGGGAGCAGGTCACCTCCTACAATATCTCTAATCCTCTCCCTGACTCCTCACCATATGAGCGGACCCCGATGGTGGGACGGCTTATACACTGGATACCTAATATCCTGAGTCGCCCTGGAAATTCCTCACTTAGGAGCAGGGGAGAGACTACCTGTTCATCCACAACACGGAGGAACAGGAGTCTCTAACTAAGTCCAGGCTGCAAGGAGGGGAAACACATACAGCTAAAGGAGATGGCAGGTAAGTGAAACCAGTAACACACTTACCTGCCACAGACACACTGACTGGAACCCGTGCACAAGTGCTAGTGTCCACACCAACATAAAAGGACACAGCACACACCACGAACCACACAGGAACCCAGGACACCCATAGCTGCAATAACTTGAGACAGGGGAATGTCTAGTAAACATGACACCAAACACAACCAGACATGTAACACCAAACTAGACATTCAAACACCCTGCACATAACCCACTCCTCACAAATAGGGAGAGGAAGGGAAGGAGACACCGGGATGACATAGAACATCTATGACCACAAGGGTGGCCCTCACTGGACAGATGGAACAAGCCAGAAACCGTGAACCATCAGCATACACCAAGGCTGGAGGAACAACTGAGCTACAGGCTTCCAGTAGAGACTAAATAGCCCAAGCAGCCACACCCACACACACAAACCCAGTGTTAACAAGGCCGTGACAAATACATGGCCTAGGAAGAAGCCTAAGCACTCATGGAACGCCACAGTCTCTTTATACAGCTGATTGACAGGGGCCCTGGTAGTTGGACCCAGGGGCATAGCTACAGGGGGTGCAGAGATAGCAGTCGCTACTGGGCCCAGGAGCATGAGGGGGCCCAAAGAACCTTGTGCCAGATAAGAAGACACCAGTATTATAGAAAGTGCATGCTGGTCAAGTTACACCTCTGGCTGGATGGGGTTAGCGCAATAATTTGTCATGGGGGCGGTGCCGTTTCAATTTTTACCTCAAGCAGCACGAAGGCTATGTGCTCCTCTGCTGCTTGCCACAAAGCATTGAAGGAAGGGGGGCCCAAGCTGAACACTTGCACAGGGCTCATGAGCTTTTAGCTACACCCCTGGTTGGACCCCTGCCCATCTGATATACCTGAGGACAGACCATTAATATGTTAACATAGAACCGAAGAAAGAAGAAAAAAAGGCCTCCCTATAATACCGTAAATGAGGGCAAGCAGAGAACCAATCGTATAAACCTCCTGACGAAGCTGAGGCGAAACGCGCGTCTGGGTTCTAGCCTGCCTTGTGTTCGGTGTCTCAGCCCTTCATCATGTCTGTGGGTATGTTCACGTTCCCAGTGGGTACTTTTGTGTGAGAGTTTGTTATTTTGCAGCCTGCTATTCATGACCTGATGTATAGGGGCTTATTCATCTGGATTTATTAGATGGATGTTATGTGATTATGTGCTCTAGAGTATTATTATTTAGGGCTTTACTATTACACACTAACTCTCCACTGGGCTGTGCAGTGAGTTGACCATCACAGTGACTTGTAGCGGGTATTTACCTGATACTTTCTACTTGAGAATCCCCTCACTGCATATTGCACAGACATGTATTCCATCTGTTTGGCGGGATTTTGAGGCAACGACGGGGGGGACTACTGCATCCAGGTTGTTTTGCTGATTATTCTCCATAGTAATTCTGTGAAAATGTCTTATGAATTTTTTGATCAATTGATTATATTTTTATTGGGCATTCTATGGTTGTTTTTCTAGCAACATTTTTAGGTTTATACATTAATATGTTAATCCTGGAAAACCCCTTTAAGCCTGTATAATTAGTAATAAAATAGAGAATGTTTCATTGGCATAGATGACAATTATCCATGTGTGAATAGCTAGCTGTGATAGATGTCCCAATAATTACTTGGATGGCCAAATGATACAGTAAGCGAACAAAGCTGAACATGCAAACTGTCAGGGGTGGACTGGTCATAGTCCCTACAGGAAAATTTCCCAATGGGCCAATGCCCAGCGAGCCACCACAGCCCTTCTTATGGTTGCCAGCCAGGTAAATAATGATCACTCAGCATTAATTACTGCTGAGAGCATCATGCACTTATGCACCTAGCTGGCAGCTGCAGGTGCCCACCTAAATTTAACTATATTGCCATCCTCTCAGTTGAATACTGCAGCTGGGGCGGCGGTATTTTTTTCTGCACTCCGGTATTTTGTTCTGCAGGATGTTATTTTGTGCTGCCCTGTGGTATTTGGTTCTGCTGGAGTGGTATTTTGTGCTGCACTGTTATTGCTGGTCCTGCTTACTTCTCTTGTCCCTGCCTACCTTTGTTGGCCCCCTCCTACTTGTGTTGCTTGTCTTCTGTCAATATAGGTCCACCTACAACATGGGGCCACTTTTAGTTTTTTTGCAGGGCCACTTTAACTTCCCAGTCTGCCGCTGCAAACAGTAATACCTTTCCACTAGCCCAGGTAAAAGGTGGCATGTATTAATTGGCACAAAGGATACTGACATTTGTGACTATTTATTGTATATCATTTTACACATTTGAAAAGTCTGTATGTGAGCTCTAGCCTCAGCCTGTCATACATGTGTGGCCTTTTTGCCAATTGTAATACTGTAGCTAATTAACCATTGCCTGAGCTATCTTTGAATATGTCATAACTCATTAAATAATATGGCACATATCTCGTATGGCACATTCTTTAATGAAACTATGCCATTTTTTTCTAGCATAGAGAGATTCTTGCATAAGGTCCTTTAACTGTCCTTTTTACAGGACAGCCAGGATACCTGCTGGATTGGTACCTAGAAAAACCTGGTCCATCTGACAGCTGGATTTTTAGGATGATTAGATGCACATTAACCATTGTGAATACATAAAAAAAACAAATAGCCACCATTTTTTTTCTGTGTTTACATGGCTGTAAAATGTGTCTGTCACTGGGAAATGTTTGCCCAAAATGTTAATGAATTAACTGAAAAAGGACTATACTCTTAGAAAACAATGGAGGGAGCATTTAGTTTAATGACCTCAATTACATAAGGACAATAATAACAGAGTAACAAACTGGTTTCTAGGCACAAAAAGAAATAATAAATATAATCCACACAAAAACTACAACCTCCCAAGAAACCAATAGACTTCTGCCATGATAACATCTAGCCTGCATATAGACACTACAGCTCTATAGATGTAAATGGCCAGTTTGGGTTAACGTCTCTTTGCAATTTCAATTGTCACTCAGTAGACAGTTTACCATTTGACCAGGCTATAAATTTGCATTTACCTCTGTCTGAACCACGGGAAAAGCAACTAGTGCACAATTCTGTACATAGAGCATTTGCATCACAATAAGATACAGACATCTAATTTGCTAATGATATACTATTAGCACAAAGCATGTCAAATGCCAGGGTATTTGATGAGCAAATACTGTATATGGACGTATTCTGAAATATAAAATGTAATAGCAAAGCATGGCAAGTATAGTTGAAAGGCAACACAACCATAGAAGTTAGGAGAATTGCAAAGACAGCAATGTTACCCCTTTTCTCCTGTAAGGGAGTGGGGGAAAGCAGCAAACAAGAGGCCTTCTCTTCGTTGCCTATTACTAAATAAACTATCCAGGGGACACCACTACAGAGCACCTTATAAACATAGTCATAACAGGGCTATAAAATCTGTCCACTGTGTCCATTCAAACCAAAACATTAACAAGGGGCAGCTTAGCACAAACACTTTTTATATAGAAAACTACCTTTAAACTGTTTACTTCCATGAACTCTCAATCTGATGATAACATCATCTAAATCTCAAGGTTATCCCTGACATACCCAAGAGGGTTGTTTTTCCAACCGAAGCGTTAATCTAACCATGGTTAGACAGTAGAATGCTTTGGAGAACATGGTCCCACTTGGTAGATTCAGATCGACCAGCCTATGAGCCCAAACATTAATGGAGCGCCTGATTTTCTAAGCAGGTCTTTAAAAACATTCTCCTACCATCAGAAGATCAAATCTCATCTACACCTGAGCTGTGATATTACTGATTATCTGGCTGGGTTTCTACATTCAGTGTTTTTTGATACAGTCTTTAATGCCAAAGCCAGGAGTAGATTCAAAAAGAGATTCAATCCTTCCTTTATACATGTCCTCCATTTATGATCCACTCCTGGCTCTTGCTTCAAAATCTGCTCAAACAACCTACATGTCAAAACCTAGCCAAAATACATTGCTTGTATATAAATAAGGAAGGTATTGACCGTAATACTCGCTAAACCTATTTCATTTAATAAATTGTCTCTTCAAATAAGATAGCTTCGACATTTATGTTAGAACATACTGCATATTGCAGTAAAAGGCAAAGTTCCAAAGTAGATCACAATATATTCTCCTCCCAATATCTGTGTACAGGCTATACTCCTTTCCACAGCAGCAGTCTATGAAGAACATACCTTGCTGTCAGAATCTTGCATGCCCTGGATGGTTCTAAGCCTTCTGAGATGTCTGGTGTCTTTCATTCAGTGGTACATTTGTAGTGGAGTTAGTACTTTGGCAGAAGCAGTGGTTCTCTGCATTTGGGCCTGGTCTGCAGGAACTCTCATACACATGTCCTTCCTGTAGTTCTGCTCAGACTAAACTCCACAACTAGACAGTGGACAGACGCAGTCTATCACCCTTGTAGCTTAAACAGTCTACCAGTATTAAGTGTCTGTTGCCCATACATTGCTATTAGGTTTACACAGTGCATAGAAAGATACATGCTTTAACAATAAATCACAACACTTAACTCAGTAACATTGAACAAGTAACTAATTTAGCAATAATTATCCCTTTGCCATAGTCCACTGGGGTACTGCACATGACATGATATTTGTTCTGGAATCATGCAGACTCCAAGAAGAAAAACCTAATTGTGACATCATATACAGTAACATGAAAGGTACTTTATAAACCCATAGCTGGCTACAGGCAGCATACAATGCTCTGCAACACAGATCTGTAATATAGCTCTACATTGACCTTCAATCTGATTTGACTCCAGTATATATTTCTGTTGGTCAGTAGTGCTTTGGATCTTGCAGAATTAGGCTACATGCACACGAACGTTGTTTGTTTCCGTGTCCCTTCCATTTTTTTTTGCGGATAGGATGCGGACCCATTCATTTAAATGGGTCCGTAAAAAATGCGGACAGCACACCGTGTGCTGTCCGCATCAGTATGTTCGTTCGGTAGCCTCACAAAAAAAATAGAACGTGTCCTATTCTTGTCCGTTTTAGGCATTGTTACAATGGATCAGCAAAAAAAAACAAAAAACGGATGGCATATAGATGTCATCTGTTTTTTTTTTGTGGATCCGAAATTTGCGTACCGCAAAACACATACGGTCGTGTGCATGTAGCCTTATACTAATACTAATCAAACTGGTTGCGTAAAAAAAAATTACAGCAAAACAAACACAATTACTAAAGCATGGGCACCTCTGAGCTGTGCTGTCATAGCATGAGAATCCCTGCTGTCAGCTCATTGCTGCAGTAATATTCCACGAAATATGTTGTGCGTTTGCCTGGGGCAAATTTACTAATCCTGTAGGCAAGGTAAAATTAGACAGTCTAGACATGTGCCAAATAGATCACAGGGACTCGATAAATTTGACGCATTGTGCATTTTTGTCTAACTTTATACCACCCATTGGATGACTTACTTTGTAACAGAATTTAATGCCAAGTTTTTTTGGCGCAAAATTATTATCTTAGGCCTCACCCCTTTTATCACTAAGATGCGCTCTTTTCCCACTGAGCCACACCCCACTGCTTGCTAGGTGCAGTGTTTTGTTCTAAAACTAGTTATGCCAAATTGCACCAAAAATACTTCACATTGTGCCAAATGCTTCAAATTGCGCCAAATTGTGTGATATCGATGAGGCAAGTTTAATTTCTGTTGTTTTTTATACCAGGTGCCTCCCCCAAGACAGCCTTTTTCTTGTGCTGGAATACTCCTTTAATGAAAATGCTGTATTTAGATGGTCTACTATTATTTGCCCTACCATACTAGGCCTCCAGTGTTAATGCCAGCAAATGCCAATAAGGACATTACGTTAAGGAAGTCATACATTGTAGTCTCAAAGGACAAGTCACAAACACTGTAAAAGGATTTAGTGTCACATCAGGATAAGTACTTCAGGCTAAGAAAAGAGCTCTAGGCAGCCCCTGAGAAGCTCTTAGGACTCTCAGACCTCTACACAGCGGCCTCAATGTCTATTACTTTCCCTTCCTCATATATCTCGTTAATGCCCTTTTAGATTTGTCACAGCCACAGCCACTGAAGAGATGGGTGCTGGCAAATGCCCCAAATAGGTTGTCTGTATGATTCAAAGAGACAACTTTGAAAAAAAAATAAAAAAGAGACAACAGCAGAAAGAGTGAACTCAGCTTCTGGCCTTCTCCAGGGATGGTCGAAAGAAAATGTACACCAGTAATTTACATCATTGACTCTACTGTCTGTAGAGCTGCCAGTCTGAGTTGGCACTGCAGCTGGATCCAGTCTGAACACTAACCTATTTATAGCAGTCATGAATATTTTGGCCGAAGCGTTTCTGTCCACGTTAACATATTTGTTTATTAACGTCACACCAGATTGTGTAACTATATAAATAAGGGTACTTTCACACTAGCGTTACTCTTTTCCGGTATTGAAATCCGGTAAAGGGTCTCAATGCCGGAAAAAAATGCATCTGTTTTGTCCTAATGCATTCTGAATGGAGAGCAATCCGTTCAGTATGCATCAGGATGTATTCAGTTTCGTCCCTTGTACGGTATTTGACCAGACAAAATACTGCAGCATGCTGCAGTATTATTTCCGGCCAAAATCCCAGAACACTACCGCACTTGCCGGATCTGGCATTAATTTCCATAGAGATGTATTAATGCCGGATCAGGTACCAAGTGTTCCGGAAATTGCTGCGTTACCGCATCCGGTTTTCCAGTCTGCGCATGCGCCACGACATAGGAGAAGTTATCTTTGAAAAATTTTAATACCGTATCCGTTATTCCGGATGATACCAGATGAGACGGATCCAGTATATCATATTCACGTTTGCATACAGTTTGCCTGATCCAATAGGCAGTTTCGTTGCCGGAACTGCCTGTGGATCCGAGCCACCCTGGTGTGAAAGTACCCTAAGTCGGAAATGCAACAATGAGGTCATTGCAATTACAGTTGATATTTATCAAACCTTCCACTTGAATATTGGGTTTAAAAAAAAATCACAAAATGGGGCTTATTTAGCGAAAAATTGCGACTCATTGCATTTTTGCTCCACTGACTCCAGTTTTGAAAAGTGGGATAGAAGGAAAGTGGACGCGTGTAACTACGTTAATGAAATTCACTCTTTACCAACAAAAGTCACCCTCTCACTCCAGTGAGTAGGTGGCTTAAATAAAAATAAAAAACTGGAGTAGTTTTTCTAGACAAAAGTGCCAGGTTTAAAGTTGAGCCAAACAACATGTGAGGTTTGATAAAGGACGCCAATGTAGACTGAAGTAAAACTGACTTTGGTTACTACCTTCACGGTCAATTTCCCCCAATGTATGGAAAGTTGCATCTCTACCTTGTATCCACTCTGAGTCTGTAGAAAACACAGAGTGGGCCTCATTTATCAAAATTTGCCTTGTTGCCCAGAGCAACCAGTTAGACCTTGTTTAAAGGGCTCTGGAAAATGTTGGTTGCTAGATGCAACAAAGTCTTTTAGTCTGTTAGGCAGTTTAGATAAATGAGACCCCCTGAGCACATAGCCACTGGACTGCGCCCCTCGCAGGCCTGTGTGTCCCACTTCTTCAGCACCTAATGCTTCTCGTGCTGTCTCAAAAATTGCAATGAGGCTAAACAACTGAAATAACAAATCCAGTTTATACCGTAATGGCATTGCATTTTTGAATTTATTTCAACATTCAGCAAATCGAAAAATGTACGGTATCTCTATAGTTTCCAAGTATTGCCACAGGCCAGACATGATATATGATACACAGCAGCTGTATTTACCTCAGGGTAAAGCTTATTGAACTTAATATTAAATATCTACAGTGAAATCTATTAAAATCTGAATGCTAATGCTCAATGCTAGGGATGAGCGAAGCAAGCTTCGGATCCAAGATCCGAAGTCGATTCGCTCAAAACTTCGTTTTATTGCTGTATGGAGATCTGTCTCTGTACAGCATTAAAATATATGGCCTCCTGTGAGGAAAATTAGTTATAACCAAAGTCTTGCGGGACTTCGATTAATAACTTCGGGATTAGATTTTTTAGCTTGAAAACCATTTTAAAACTTGGATCCGAAGACAGCGCCCATACATTTAAATACTGTACAGAGACTAATCTCCATACAGTATTCGAAGGAAGTTTTGACCAAAGCAACTTCGGATCTAGGATCTGAAGCTCACTTTGCTCATCACTACTTAATACTATGCTTCTAAAACTACTAAAGCACTATGCACAATTTCTATATAGTGTCTCCTATTACCCACCTTTGATATAGTCTTTGGCATTCATTAACATGTACCATCAGCGATGGGTACATATCTGCATAGTTAATATGGGTGGAATAGACACCGTGGTTAGTCGAGCATGATGTGTGGATCCAGAGGAAGGCCTCGATTCATCATATATTTTGTATAAGACTCTGGTTCGACTATTGGAATAAAACTGATGATTAACTGGTGACAACACTGTTTGGTATTTGGCAGATAATGTGCTTCTATCACTCTGCAGCACTAACGTGTGTGCAAAACAACATAATGAGCGATTTACTAGACTACAGTAAATGCTCCAGCTTTGCATCAGGTTTTTTATGTGCTTTAGACACTTTTTAATGCCAAGTAGGCCAATCAATAGGTGGACAATTGTCTAATGATGGACCAATTTATCATCCAGCGTAGGGCACTGTGATAAGTCTGGCACATCTTTCGAGTAACTGCTCAAGTTCACACTGTTTGATTATTAGACAGTAAATCTGCCTTATAATGTATATGACCTAGGTCTAGCATTTCGTGCAGTGGTTTTTGTCTGACTGAATTCTGGCATATTTGCCTGGTATATCAAGAATAATTTAAACCCCAGTTTGCGATGTGCTAAGTTTCATTTAATCGTAAATGCAGTAAATCATATACATGTGACGTTTCGGCCACAATCCGGCCTTCATCATACTGGTACCGCTATAAGGACTGCTCGGATGGCGGGCGTAGTTTCAGTAGACGCAGACTCAGTTCTGCCAATAGTTATAATAATGCTTTACTTCTTAGAAAAGTCAGCAAGATGCAGAGAGAGGAGACGTTGGATGTTCCTAAGACATTTTCTCATCGATATTAGATGATATGGAAAAGGAGGAAAAGCAGGTGGCAGAAGACGGGCTTCCACCTATAGAGCAGGAGAGTACTGGGGTTGGAGAAGTGGTGTGCCAGCATATTGTGTCCCCACCAAACCAGCCAAACCCCATACCAGCAACAGACCCTGTTTAAAGGTTCATTAAAGGTGACGTGTGGCCATTAACAATGAGGAGGGACTATACAGTGCAGTCTTCATTATTAAATGAAAGGCAGCTGCGGGCTAATTGGCCACACGGTTCTTCACCGCAGCATGGCCACAACCCACCAGCAGCACAGCCGCTCCATGTGGCTGTGCCCTAAGGCAGAGTGGCCTGGGTATACCAGATTTATAGTGATTCGTGATGAATTCATTTGTAACAAATTGAATTTCTTGGGGAACTTTGACGAAGCTGCCAAATCAAATTTTTCAAAACTTCACTCACTGATGATGCATCACTTGACCATGGCGAAGAAGATTCCATGCCTTTGGTATACTAAAATGTTTTTTTCTATAATTTTTTTTTCATAAACCTTATATACATGACTGCCTTGTAAATAGGATATATCTTGGATCCAGTTATAGTGTGTGTTTTTTATATATACTGATGATAGACACTTATATTCACCTATATCTTGAGGTCCAGGATTCCATGGCAAAAAAGTTCCTGATACGTACAAAGTATGTTTCATTATAATGTTCTGTACATACAGGTCCTTCTAAAAAAATTAGCATATTGTGATAAAGTTCATTATTTTCTGTAATGTACTGATAAACATTAGACTTTCATATATTTTAGATTCATTACACACCAACTGAAGTAGTTCAAGCCTTTTATTGTTTTAATATTGATGATTTTGGCATACAGCTCATGAAAACCCAAAATTCCTATCTCAAAAAATTAGCATATCATGAAAAGGTTCTCTAAACGAGCTATTAACCTAATCATCTGAATCAACTAATTAACTCTAAACACCTGCAAAAGATTCCTGAGGCTTTTAAAAACTCCCAGCCTGGTTCATTACTCAAAACCGCAATCATGGGTAAGACTGCCGACCTGACTGCTGTCCAGAAGGCCATCATTGACGCCCTCAAGCAAGAGGGTAAGACACAGAAAGAAATTTCTGAAGGAATAGGCTGTTCCCAGAGTGCTGTATCAAGGCACCTCAGTGGGAAGTCTGTGGGAAGGAAAAAGTGTGGCAGAAAACGCTGCACAACAAGAAGAGGTGACCGGACCCTGAGGAAGATTGTGGAGAAGGACCGATTCCAGACCTTGGGGGACCTGAGGAAGCAGTGGACTGAGTCTGGAGTAGAAACATCCAGAGCCCCCGTGTACAGGCGTGTGCAGGAAATGGGCTACAGGTGCCGCATTCCCCAGAAACAGCGGCAGAAGCGCCTGACCTGGGCTACAGAGAAGCAGCACTGGACTGTTGCATGTCATTCGGAAATCAAGGTGCCAGAGTCTGGAGGAAGACTGGGGAGAGGGAAATGCCAAAATGCCTGAAGTCCAGTGTCAAGTCCCCACAGTCAGTGATGGTCTGGGGTGCCATGTCAGCTGCTGGTGTTGGTCCACTGTGTTTTATCAAGGGCAGGGTCAATGCAGCTAGCTATCAGGAGATTTTGGAGCACTTCATGCTTCCATCTGCTGAAAAGCTTTATGGAGATGAAGATGTCATTTTTCAGCACGACCTGGCACCTGCTCACAGTGCCAAAACCACTGGTAAATGGTTTACTGACCATGGTATTACTGTGCTCAATTGGCCTGCCAACTCTCCTGACCTGAACCCCATAGAGAATCTGTGGGATATTGGGAAGAGAAAGTTGAGAGACGCAAGACCCAACACTCTGGATGAGCTTAAGGCCGCTATCGAAGCATCCTGGGCCTCCATAACACCTCAGCAGTGCCACAGGCTGATTGCCTCCATGCCACGCCGCATTGAAGCAGTCATTTCTGCAAAAGGATTCCCGACCAAGTATTGAGTGCAGAACTGAACAGAATTATTTGAAGGTTGACTTTTTTGTATTAAAAACACTTTTCTTTTATTGGTCGGATGAAATATGCTAATTTTTTTAGATAGGAAATTTGGGTTTTCATGAGCTGTATGCCAAAATCAGCAATATTAAAACAATAAAAGGCTTGAACTACTTCAGTTGTGTGTAATGAATCTAAAATATATGAAAGTCTAATGTTTATCAGTACATTACAGAAAATAATGAACTTTATCACAATATGCTAATTTTTTTAGAAGGACCTGTATGTTACAGCCTGTAGTATTCTTACAGCACACTGAATTACTTTACCCTGGGGGTTAAAAATAACCACCCAGTAGCTCATTTACAAGTCATTGTGCATAGAGGTGACATGATGCCAAAAAGAAACAAAAATCGGGTGCAGTGATTATTCACAACTGCTTTCAATTGTGACACTTTAGGAATCCAAGAGAACTCCCATATCTGCAGGATACAGAACACAGCAGCCGGCCAGCTAGTAAACCTGACAAGGAACGCAGTCAGTAATAAATTTAATTTAGTGTACTAGCGATTCTTCTTGGCTGTTTTTTTTCATCAAAGCAAACAGTGGAAATAGTTGCCATAATTTATGTTTCCTCTGGGGTTTTGAGGTTAGGGCAGCATTAAAACAAAAATTTAATGGAGCAGAATAATGTGTTATGTGATATATAGTTTCTCACCATCTTTAATTTGGTTTTAAATGTTCTTGTTCTTTATATACCCTTTTTGAAATAGGCATCACTGCCTGAATAACACAAACAAATGTCTATTACTGGCCCATTGCTCTTTTGTGGTTTGAGGTCCTTCAAGCGTCATGGTTTCCCCCACCACTGTATTCCCTTGAAGGCACTGGCGGCACACATCCCTGACTTTTTATGGTGACTAACAGTTGGAAGAATATGTTCAGTTCACTACAAGCTATATATTAAATAAGTATAATTAAAATAGGTTAGGCATGTGTAGGATCCAAATACATACTAATGATATAGTTTAATAGCCTATTGACACACCTTAAATAGCTGTTGGCCGAACGACTGTCCCACCAATAGATATCTCCTCCGACTTATACAAGCTGATCTTGGCTGGGCATGTGCTTTCAAGAAGGTGGAGTAAAAAAGCTACCGCCAGACATATCCTGTTTGTGGTCACGTGATTGTTGCAACCATTCACTGGCCTCAGCAGTGAAGTGTCCCCAAATGGCACATGACCTCTGAGCCTATGTGCTCATGTACCGCTAGAATATATTCCACAACTGAGGCTAGTGAATGGCTGCAGCTGTCCTCGTGACAACAAACATGGTATCATCACTTCTGGAGGCAGTGGGGACATAATTCTCAGCACTCGAATTGGAAGAGGTGAGTGGGTTGATTTCTTTCTTTCTTTTCCACAATTTTCTAGTGCCCCGAGAGTTAGGATAATAGATTTAACGGGAACCTGTCAGCTTAGTATAGTAACAGACCCTCTAATTTAAGTGGTCTGTCATTTCTATGGTGGTAGTCAGTACTTTTAGAGTGCTAACATGCCAAAACACACAGCTTGTGCCAGTGCTGCCGATGAGGCCTGCTGTCCCCACCTCCCCACACTTTTGGATGATGAGTGACAAATTTCTTTCCTATGTACAACAGGAAAGAAACTTGTCACTCACTGTCCAAAGGCAGGAGAGGGCAGGAGCGTCCAGTACCAGCGGACTCATCTCCCTCGCAGCACTGGCACATGCAGTAGGGATTGGCATAGCAGTACTCTAGAAGTACTGACTCCAATTAGCGAAGTAACAGACCGCTAAAGGTCAGTGATGGCAACATAATGCAGCTGACAGGTTCCCTTTAAATTCTCAGACAAAAAGCCTTTTAATGAAATGCTTCAGTCACTAAGAAGATAAATACAGAAAAGTATTCTGAGTTTTGTTAACTACCTGCAATTTCTTATAGATTTCTGGTCTTGATAGACTTTTTGTCTAATTACCATCAATATATTGGAGACTTCTAGTCTTTACTATTTCCACACAGTGCCCAGAAACCAGCTGAGCCTGTTTCTAAAGGAATGAAACTGTGCAGAACAGTTAATTCTTTCACATAGTCAAAGCATTTCAGAAAACCGCCCACGCTGCTTTTATATGGGTGCATCAAAAGATATTTACAAGGCCTGTCAATAAATCATAAGAACTTTCAGGAGTTTGATCTCCCGGAAAGACTGCCTTTTTTACATAAATCTAGACTACACGGGAAGTAAGGCCCAGAGCCCTCTCCTGGAATACTCTCCTCAGTGATGGTCAAATTAATTTATCTTTCCTGAGGTTGGGATTTTCAGAAATTGCAGTTCTCTTGACTGCTTAAGTGTGCCTTCACACGCGGCAAAGTTTGTTGCAGAATTTTCCGAAACGAAAAATCAGTTCTATTCACCTAAATGGGGTTGCGGAAATCCCCCTGCTTGCTGCCTCATTCAAACGAATAGAACTGATTTTCAAGCGCAGAAAATTCTGCTACAAAATCTTCTGCGTGTGAAAGCACCCTAACAAACCACTTCTGATTTCGTTTTGAAACAACCCGTAATCCATCATAGATTCTGTGACTGCAGCAATGATGGTGATTGTATTTCAAATTTTTATTTTATTTTAAATCAATGTTTGTTGGCAGTACATTGACTGACTAATGTTCACATGGGATGTGCTGCCGATAAACGAAACCTGTTACGGGCAAATCATTATATTATCAATTGTTTGTCCCTGATACTTATTGCTACGTGTAAGTAACACATAAATAAAGAGGTTACTGATCAAAACCGTTTCTTTTTCCTTCATGGAAAAGAAATGTGTGGTCTACCTAAGGGCTCATGCACGCAAATGTATTTTCTTTTCACTTCCATTCCATTTTTTGTGCGGCCCGTATGCGGAACCATTCACTTCAATGGGACTGTAGAAAATACGGAAGTTACTCGGTGTGCATTCCGTTTCTGTTTGTCCGCATGGCCGTTCCACAAAAAAGTAGTGCATGTCCTATTATTGTCCGCAAATCATGATCCAAGGCCCCATTCGACTCAATGGGGCCGCAAAAAATACGGAACGCACATGGAACACATCTGTATTTCATCCGTCAGGAGGACAAGTTAAAGACCTGCACCATCTTCCTCTCTTACTTGTCAGGGATTATGATCCTGAATACAGTTTAATATGATCTTTAGATGAATCTCTGTAGGAATGGAGTTCATTAGGAAACATGAAGTACAGAGAGGATAGATGGGGTGTAGATAAGGAGCAGCAGCACTTGTATGCAGTCTCCATTACCACAGCCCCACATTACCACAGTTTGTCCTGTCTGTCCTCTCTGTACTTCATGTCTCCTCATGAACTCTATTCCTACAGAGATTCAGCTGAAGATCTTATCAGCTGTATTCAGGATCATAATTTGTGACAAGCAGAGCAGAGAAGAGAATGAGGCAGCTCTTTACCTCACTGTTGTAAAGTAACTTGCCCTACTGTGTGATTAGGACAGGTTTTGTGTGTGCTAATAGGACGGCGACCATTTTATTTCTCCTAATGATTGCTCCCCATAAAAAAATTAACCGTTATAGTAACATAGTATATAAGGCCGGAAAAAGACATTTGTCCATTCAGTTCGGCCTGTTATCCTGCAAGTTGATCCAGAGGAAGGCAAAAAACAAAACAAAAACTGTGAGGTAGAAGCCAATTTTCCCCACTTAAGGGGAAAGAAATCCCTTCCTGCCTTCAATCAGGCAATCAGAATAACTCCCTGGATCAACTCAAATCAATCTCTAGTAGCTATAGCCTGTAATATTGTTACACTCCAGAAATACATCCAGGCCCCTCTTGAACTCTTTTAGTGAACTCACCATCACCACCTACTCAGGCAGAGAGTTCCATAGTCTCACTGCTCTTACCGTAAAGAATCCTCTTCTATGTTTGTGTACAAACCTTCTTTCCTCCAGACGCAGAGGATGTCCCCTTGTCACAGTCACAGTCCTGGGGATAAATAGATGATAGGAGAGATCTCTGTACTGACCCCTGATAGATTTATACATGGATCAACTTGCAGGATAACAGGCCGAACTGGATGGACAAATGTCATTTTTCTGCCTTATGTACTATGTAATTAGATCTCCCCTCAGTTGTCTTTTTTCTAAAGTGAATAACTCTAATTTTGATAATCTTTCTGGGTACTGTAGTCCCCCCATTCCAGTTATTACTTTAGTTGCCCTCCTCTGAACCCTCTCCAGCTCTGCTATGTCTGCCTTGTTCACAGGAGCCCAGAACTGTACACAGTACTCCATGTGTGGTCTGACCAGTGATTTGTAAAGTGGTAGGACTATGTTCTCATCACGGACATCTATGCCCCTTTTGATACAACCCACTATCTTATTGACCTTGGCAGTAGCTGCCTGATACTGGTTTCTGCAGCTTAGTTAGCTGTCCACTAAAATTCCTAAGTCCTTTTCCATGTCAGTGTTACCCAGTGTTTAGTATGTACTGGTGACTTGCATTATTTTTCCCATGTGCATAACCTTATATTTGTCAGTGTTAAACCTCATCTGCCACTTATCTGCCCAAGCCTCCAGTCTATCCAGATCCATCTGTAGCAGTATACTGTCCTCTTCAGTGTTAATTACTTTACACAGTTTAGTGTCATCTGCAAAAATTGATATTTTACCGTGCAAGTCTTCTACAAGATCATTAATAAATATATTGAAGAAAATAGGGCCCAATACTGACCCCTGTGGTACCCCACTAATGAAATGTATATGGGAACATATTTATACTAAAGTAATATTTAAGTATTTTCATTTTCTTAATTCCCGGAGAACACCTTTAAGACGGTTGAGCAGCCAAGAGAAGAGGACTTGTGCGTGGAAGCAGACTGTAGAGGAAACACTTGTTTAATGCTCTAGGACTCCATAGGGTTTAAATGGCTTCAGGCTCCCAGTCATACCCATAGGAAAGATTGTTGTTTCTGTCTTCTGTCTTGAGGTCTGCACCCCACAGTGGTCATTGTATTGCAAGTCTTGGCTGAATTGGGTTGTTAAGTATTGTTATATCTGAAAGTGCCTTAGATAGCTCTTGGAATCAGCCCTATAGTCTCACTATTGTTTGCAGCATTTAAGAATTGTATCTCTATTTCATGTGGATTAATGTGGAACAACCTAAAATGGTTATCCCATGAATAATGTAAAAAATAAAAATCAGACATCGTATAGTAAATGACAAGCTCTTTTTAGCAAAGCTAAAGCCAGCCCTGTACCTCACATGGATCCAGAGATCTCCCCATTCATTGCTCCAATCAGAGGCGTACATAGGAATCACTGGGCCCCATAGCAAAAATCTGAATTGGGCCCCTTAACCCCGCCCACTACCCACCATGGCCCCTCCCACTTCCTGACTTTGCTCCTCCCATGCCACACCCCCATTAAATAAATTTATACATGACCTACAGAAACTGTTAGGGGTTTCCTGGGGGTGACCTGTCACATGGGATATCTGCTGCAGCCTGCAGGTCTCCTTATTTGGGGTGCCATGTTAGGCTACTTTCACACTTGCGTTCGGGTCTCCGCTTGTGAGTTCTGTTTGAAGGCTCTCACAAGCGGCACCGAACGGATCCGTCCAGCCCTAATGCATTCTGAGTGGATGCGGATCCGCTCAGAATGCATCAGTATGGCTCCGTCTGTCCTCCGCTCAGCAGGCGGACACCTGAACGCAGCTTGCAGCGTTCGGGTGTCCGCCTGGCCGTGCGGAGGCTAGCGGATCCGTCCAGACTTACAATGTAAGTCAATGGGGACGGATCAGTTTGAAGTTGACACAGTATGGCTCAATTTTCAAACGGATCCGTCCCCCATTGACTTTCAATGTAAAGTCAAAATGGATCCGTTTGCACTATCATGAACAAAAAAAAAAGTTTTTTTTTTTTGTTCATGTTAATGCAAACGGATCAGCTCTGAATGCAAGTGTGAAAGTAGCCTTAAAGGGAATCTGTCACTAGCAATTTACCCCCAATTTTTTTTTCATGAATCCATGTTTAACAGAGTACCTGTTTTCCATCTGTCTTGTTCTTTTGATTGTGAGTCTTGTCATTTCTTCAAAAAATCGATTCTTCTGATATGTAAATGAAGCTGTAAGGAGCCCAGAGGGGCGTTATTCTTTCTCCACGGTGCCCAGGAACGCCCCTCTGAAGTGCCGTGCCCGGCTAAGTTTGAAAACTAATAACGCCTCCAAGTTCATCTAAATCGCCTCCCAGAGGCGCGGCTAAGTGCTCAACACCCCCCTCCTCAGCACCGCGCTCTGCGGCAAACACCCCGATCCTCCTCTCGCCGGCATCCCAAATCCCGCGCAGGCGCAGTGCCGTCAGTCATCTTATCATAGCGCAGGCAATCGCCGGCACTGCGCCTGCGCGGGATTTGGGATGCCAGCGAGAGGAGGATCGGATTTGGGAGGCGATTTAGATGAACTTGGAGGCGTTATTAGTTTTCAAATTTAGCCGGGCACGGCACTTCAGAGGGGCGTTCCTGGGCACCGTGGAGAAAGAATAACGCCCCTCTGGGCTCCTTACAGCGTCATTTACATATCATAAGAATCGATTTTTTGAAGAAATGACCAGACTCACAATCCAAAGAACAAGACAGATGGAAAAAAGGTACTCATGGATCCATGTTTAATAAAGTACCTTTTTTCCATCTGTGTTCTTCTTTTCCATGTCAGTCTTGTCCTTTCTTCTAAAAATCGATTCTTAGGGTATGCAAATGCAGGAACGGTGCCCCTCTGATTAGTGCCGTGCCCGCCTAAATATGAAAACTCTAACATCTCCATGTTTAGCAGCTGAATCGCCTCCCAGAGCTAAGTCCTCAACACCCGCCCCCCTCCTCAGCGCTGCGCTCTGCAAACACCCGATCCTCCTCTCGTCGGCGTCCCAAATCCCGCGCAGGCGCAGTGCCGGCGATTGCCTGCGCCTGCGCTCTGATAATACGGCTGAGGGCAACAGCTTCAACATCGTCACTGGGCTCGGCGCATGCCCAGTGACGATGTTGAAGCTGTTGCCCTCAGCCGTATTATCAGAGCGCAGGCGCAGGCAATCGCCGGCACTGCGCCTGCGCGGGATTTGGGACGCCGACGAGAGGAAGATCGGGTATTTGCAGAGCGCGGCGCTGAGGAGGGGGGCGGGTGTCTAGGGCCTTAGCCGCGCCTCTGGGAGGCGATTCAGCTAAACATGGGGGGGGGCCCTGGGGAGAAAAGCAGCCGCATAGCCGGCTGCAGGTCATGAGAGGGCGGGGCCTTATCTGCGCTACGGGCCCCCCAGTGCCGCGGGCCCCATAGCAGTGGCGTGGTCTGCCTCTATGGGCGGTACGCCACTGGCTCCAATTGCTCTGTTAGATTTATATCAAGCTGGCAGCTCAAAGGGAGTGTCCTATCTCAGGGTGTGTGTCTTTCTTCTGTAGTTCTCTATAACAGCTCAGGGGGTGTGTCTTTTCTGTTGGAGCTCTCTCACAGGACGTAAGAGCTTCATGGACATGGTTATGTGACAACAGCCCAGAGCGGAAGAAGGGAGCAATCAAAATAAAAGAAATACCTTACAAAATCACAGCTACCTTCATAAATGATTATTTTAAATCATGCTGAGACAAACCTTTAAGGCGGCCATGGATATTTTATTATTGTTTTAGCTTATATTCTAGGATAGTTGTATAAGCAGCATGCACAAATAACATAATATTAAATATGGCTTTTTGAAAACCATCCCCTCGAGACATTTTACAAAGTTGCCAGCAGAGTATTTGTAGGAAGTGTAATGCAATATGTTATTCTTGTAAGATGACTGGTAATCCTTATTGTCCTGAAGAGTCACTCTTCATGACGCAGAATGGTCCTTTTTAGGTATTATATTTCTATTTACTAATTATAGAAGAGTTTCTAATAAACCTTTGTCTTCTTCAGGCATTGAGTTTCTGATAGGACTGCAAAGAACTCACATATGGGCAGTGACATACATAAAAGTTATTTACAACCGGGCAGCACATTGATACCTAGCATGTCTCCCTTGTTCTTCTGTGCTTCTGAGGGCTAAGACAAATACAATACTCCTTCCTGTTGGAAAAAGTATGCTTCAGTTAGAAAGGGTCATATGACAAAGGAAAATATACTGTAGATGGTTTTCAGTATATTCCTGTTTTCACTATTATTTCTCACTTTCAGTTTATTATTAACATGATCATTTTTTTATTATATGCTATAGTTGCAGCTGAAGCAGCTAAAGCATCTGAAGTAGAGCTGGGCTTGCGGTTCGCCCGGTGGTCGTTTTGCGGCGAACTTTGCGTGTTTGCGATTCGCCATATTCTTTTACATTGTGAAGAACTTTGGCCCATGACACATCCATCAGGTGGTACAGGACAGCCAATTAAGATGTTTCAGCACATGGACATACCCCCTACCTTATAAATAAACCTCAGTGTTTTGCCAGTGTAGGGAGAGGTTGCTGTGTGGAGCAGGGACAGACTGTTAGGACACCAAACGCGTTGTCTGTGGTTAGGCTATCAGGGCGAGAATAGCACCCCCCTGTAGGGCAATATCAGGGACAGTTCTTTGCCCACCCTGTCCTTCAATACCACATCATCTAGCCCAGGGATAGATGTTTTTTGTTTTCTCTCCGGGATTCATGCATGTGCACTGGAACCCCCCGGATTGTGGTAGGACATATGGTTTCTGATTTGGTGCCGCCGAGCACCTTATTTAGTGCCGCCGAGCACTTGTCATTGCCTACCACATCTATGCTTTTTGCTTAACTTTAATAATTAAATTTATTAAATGGGTCCGCATCCGTTCTGCAATTTTGCAGAACGGGTGCAGACCAATTCATTTTCAATCGGGCCAGAATGTGCTGTCAGCATCCGCATTTGCGGATCCGCATTCGAACATGTCCTATTCTTGTCCACAATTGCAGACAATATTTGGCATTTTCTATTATAGTGCCGGCGATGTGCAGTCCACAAATTGCAGAATGCACATTGCCAGTGTCAGTGTTTTGCGGATCCACAAAACACTTACGGACGTGTGAATGGACCCTCATAATAAAATTATTAAAGGTTACGTTTTATCTTTATTTAGATTCTAATGGATTGCGGCATTTGTATTGTGCGGCAGTTGTGTGCAGTTCTGCCGCAATACTGCAGGTATATAGAGGGACAAGCGTTATCGGAACAAATAATTTCTACTGGTGTTATATACCAATATACTTTCTTTATAGTGCATTTGGGTACTGTATAGTGCATTTGCGCATGCGAGTATGTGAAAATTATATTGTCGATATTTCGCATTGAAAACAAAAATGAATGGAGATTGAAAATTTGAATAATACATCTGGTATGTCACTGTCCATGTTGTGGGACTATTTGTGCACTTCTAGTAATTATTTCTTGGCTGCAAATATGACCTGGTTTTTTAGGTTCGCCTGCCATTAAAATGAATGGGTCCCGCCGCGAACTTGCTGTTTGCGAACATTTGAGCGTTCGCGAACCGCCTCGGCAGATGTTCGTCCATCACTAATCTGAAGAAGCCAACACGGTGGAGTGTCATGAGGCGGATGGAAGTTATTTCAGCAATGATAGTTGTACACATGGGTCACAGTGACAATACTCACACTTGTACAGTGACAGAAGGACACAGACTTTAATCCCTTGGGGCACACCCTGATGTTGGGGCTCTCTCCTGGTGGTGATTAGGGTGCTCTTGTTAGGTGTTTTGGCAGCGTGTGAGGCAAGAGTAGGGATGAAGTGACCGGGGAATGATGGAGGAGACAATAACTAGACCAGCGTTAGTAAATACATTTGTCTCTCTTGACTAAAGTGCAGGATAGGGGTAGTAGTACATCCAACAATACCAAGGCACAGTTCTGAGCAGTTCACAGTGCACATCTTCCCCAATAGCAATGTATGGATAGCAGCAATGATGGGGGTTGTGGCACTCCCACTCTTTGTCTCCCCAAAGTCTCTCTCTCTGCAGAATCTAAGGCTGGCAATGAGGTTCTTAGCAGATGCTTCTGTAATTCCCGGGTTGAGGAGTGCAGAATTAAGTTATGGCTGGCCAAACCATCTCAAAGTGTGGAAGGGTATGTTAGTAATGTTCCCTTTCACAGCAGTAAGGTCTGTCTTTCTATTGACTCCTTTTCTGTAGACTAATAGGATACCCTGCTGACTGACTCCAGTGCATGGCCTGGATTCTGGACCTTCTAATTTCTTTTTCTGGAGCACTTTAATGCAGCGGTTGTTCTGTAGATGTAGAAACCTCAGAGGTGATAATTGTCTGAGTTCAGGCCTAGTTTTGAGGAGCAAACACATATAGGCCCTCTCTTTTCCTCAGCTAAGGTGTTAACCCTGACTTTTTCATACAAATTGTTAGCTGTACAACTACAGTAAATTAGAACATTTTACTTAGCAATACAACATTACAACAGTTACCCTTTTGCAATAACCCTATTCTGGGATGTGGCACGCATCATATTTTATAACAGTTTAACCAGAAAGTAAGAGCACATGGCAATTTCCCATTATGGTTTTCAATCTATGACATCTAGTTCACTACATAAAGATGTCCCTCAGAATATTCCATGGTTAGGTTAAACACTATGCTTATGTTCACACTATAGGAGAGATTTACATGCAGAAACAAGCCAGAATTTTGTCTCAAAATATGCAAAAAAAAAACTGGCATACATACTGGCCCAGATTTACTAATTGTAAAGATGGTGACAAGCTTTCTAGATCTGCATCAGATTTATCACAGGAGCTCAGGCTGGATGATAAATCTGATGCAAGGGTAGACATTTTTTTTCACTAATTCTATACAAACTATCAGTTGGCTTACAGATTTGTACACCAGTATTACACAGAAATTTTGGCGGAAAATGGTGCATCTTAGGTGTTTCCCCCTTCCCCATGAAGCTCCACCCATGTTTCCTCTAAGCTCCTCCCTATTGTCAAGCACGTTAGGAGAATGCCTAGAAATCTGAGATGCGATAAATCGCACCAATTTGCACCACTTTTGTAGCAAGATTTTTTTTGAGCAGAAACATTGGTAAATCTGGGACCCTGTCTGTCAAATTTCTTATATGTATTGAACAATTTGTATGCCTCATTTGACAGCGTCTAGTGTCCTTTTACACACTGTCACAATTGGCTTCCCCATTCTCACCTCTGCCTGGCACGCTGCTTCTATCTGCCTCTCTCCGTGCTGACATCTTGTTCCTGTCCACCGCTATTCCCTGGTTCTGGGCTACACCGCCCATCATTTACTAGCAGAAGGACCCGGCTTCACACGGGTATATTTAATCTATTTCATTTAATGTTTGTGTGTGTTCTTAAAAGATATCGACAGTATCCCCATAACAGTGACCTCTACAGCACCCCGCCCCTTTAACAGTGAACTCCACAGTCCACCACCCCTTAACACTGACCCCCCCCGCACAGTGCCCCGCCACTTTAACAGTGAACTCCACAGTCCACCCCCCCTTAACACTGACCCCCCCCCCCCACAGTGCCCCGCCACTTTAAAATAAGACCTTCACAGCAGCCGACCATCACAGCAGCCCGCCCCTTTAACAGTGAGTTTCAGAGCACACCACTCCCTTGACAGTGACCTCGCCTGCCCCCTTAACAGTGACCTCCACAGTACCCCGCTGCCTTAACAGTGACCTCCACTGCAGTTGCCGCTTTAATAGTGGCCCCTGCCCCCTTAACAGTGACCTCCACAGTGTCCGCCCCTTTAACAGTAAACTCCACAGTGAAAGCCTCTTTAACAGTGACCTCCACAGTGCCAGCCCCTTTAACAGTGACCTCCACAGCGCCCTGCCTCTTTAATGCTAGGGCTACACAACGACATGTGCAACATTTTGTCTCAACAATTTTTATAATGATAGGCTATGGTGTCGCACTGCGACATGTGACATGCTGCGACTGCGACACGACAGTTGCAAAAAATCCATCCAAGATGGATTTTTCTGCGACTGTCGGGTCGCAGTCGCAGCCTGTCACATGTTGCAGTGCAACACCATAGCCTATCATTTAAAAATTGTTGCAGGACATTGGTGCGACATCAATGTCGCATGACACATGTAGCAGTGTAGTTGTGCCCTATGTGTCATGCGACTTATTGTCGCGCGACACATGTCGTCGTGTATAGTGATGAGTGGCATAGGCAATATAAATTTTTGTGATATTTTGTGATTTTTTATTTTTGCATAATATTCGCAAGAAATTCCCGAATTCTAGAATTCGGGATCTCCAGTCATTGCTTTTTCATTATTGCGCAAATCGGCACTAATAATGCGCGTATTTTTTGCGCAATACATGCAAATTCTAATATTATCAGGTCTGAGTAGATATTACACTAAGTGCACTAAGTATTGTTGTGATATCACCGCACTATGTCTGTAGCATGTATGTATGGACAGCAGAGAAACAGTAATTCCTATCACACTACCTAACACCCTGCACTGGAACCTATCAGCTACACTATATCACTATCTAACCTACACTATCTCCAACTAACTATCTGTATTATATACGGTATATGAGCAAACTAAGGGTGGGTTCACACTAGCGTTAGGGATTCCGTTATGGCTTTCCGTTATAACATGGTTAGAACGGAAAATACCAGAAACCATAAGACGGAAGGACGGATCCGTTCTTCTGCCTGTAGACTTGAATTATGACGGAATGCAAAATGGAAGCCTTTAAAAGGCATTCAGTTTGCTTTCCGTCCTAATAGAAGTCCATGGCAATCAAAACGGATCCGTCTAGGTCCCATTATGCAAGACAGAAAACAAAGTCCTGTCGACAGGACTTTGTTTTCCGTCTTGCATAACGGGACCCAGACGGATCCGTTATGCTTTGCCATAGACCTTTATTGGGACGGAAAGCAAACGGAATGCCTTTTAAAAGGCTTCCGTTTTGCATTCTGTCTGGGTATTCCATTATTTTCCATTATAACATGGTTATAACGGAAAATAACTGAATACCCAGACAGAATGCAAAACGGAAGCCTTTTAAAAGGCATTCCGTTTGCTTTCCGTCCTAATAGAAGTCTATGGGGAAGCATAACAGAATCCCTAATGTTAGTGTGAACCCACCCTTAACTATCTAATGTAATTGGATAAGGAATAGGATACAGATGAAAGCACAGAGCACAGCAATGACACTGCTCTCTCTCTCTCAGAACTGCAAAACAAACAGCAGAAAAAAAGCTGCTGGGGAGGTTCTTATATAGTAAAGGGGTAGGCAACTTTCCTATTGGTTGCTAGGGATGTTGCTAAGCTCAGACAAAGACATTGCAGCCTTCTCATTGGCCCACAAGCAATAAGGGAGGTTACTGATGAAAACAAAATCTAGAATATTCGCGATTACGAATATATACCACTATATTCTACATCTTTGCGAATTCTTGAAGTGCTGATTTTCGCGATAAAAATTTGCGATTAGAATATTCGCGATCAACACTAGTTGTGTAGCCCTAGCCTAAAGCTGACCTACAGCAGTGAAGAAAAATGGCTAGGTTGTTATGGAAATCTGGAGTAAAACTGTGTCTATGTGTACACTAAGGACCTGCAAGCTTCTATTGACTGATAAGGGACATGTGACCGTGTGTATGGCAGTTGGCATATGAAGAGAAAGACTTGCAGGCTTGTATTGGCTAATGCAGATCATTTTTGGGGAATATCTCAAGAACAGTTCATCCTGGAGAGCTGTGATCGCCACAAGATTTATTTCCAGGTAGCAAGGGATGTGTATACCAAGTTTAATTGAAATCGATGGTTGCGTTTTTGAGTGATCGCGGAACATACATACATACATACAGTACGTCCTTCTTTGTATATCGAAGTATAAACTGCATGTGATGCTTGGTCAGTGATCATACAGATGTTGGATATTCCCCTGTGGAATCCCATTCCAAACTTTTTCAACTTGGACCCATAGTTCAGGCAAGATGGCTGCTGTGCATGGAAGATCCATTGGCCCATCCAGTCCCAAATCTTCTAGATGGGGGGAGAGATCTGGTGATTGAGCTGGCCAGGGGAGCTGCTGGAAGCCCTGAAGAGCATGTTGTGTAGCATGGGCAGTGTTTGGGTGGGCATTATCTAGTTGGAACACCACGTCTTCTAAGTCAAAAAGGTAGTACGACTGGTTCCATGCTGTCCCGAACACACTGAAGGCTGGTCAATGTTCCCTCTATGAATTCCAAAAGGGAATGGCCATGGTAGCTAATGCCGCACTAAGCATGATGGCAGTAGGCACTCTCCAGCCCCCCTGCAAACTCTGATGCAGCCATCAATATTACCAAATCATATCCTGCTTTCCTCACTGAGCGCTATTGTTTGCCATTAAAGGTCACATCAGAGTTCGCAGAAGGACTGGAGAACACATGCTACCATTATGCAGTGTAGAAATACACAGGGCCAACACAAAATGTCATGGTATGGGGCACCATTAGCTACCATGCCTTTTCCTGTCAGGTACTTGTGTGGGGGAAAAATTGACCAGCCTTTGCTATGTACAGAACATTGTAAAAATAGTACCAGGGGCATAGCTAGGGGAAGCAGCTGCTTTGAGGCTCCAACTTAGAAGGGGCTCACCCAGGAAGTGGACTAAAAGATATTATTGTCAGGACCACAGTATTATAAAATTACATTATATAATGAGACACTGTAGGAAACAAATGGATCTTCTGACGAGCCTCGACTAGCCACAGGCGTGGGGGGTTGCACAGGAAGAGGGGGATGAGAAGAAGTTGCTGGGGGGGGGGTCTCGTTCAAAAATTTGCTGGGGGACCCAATCATTTCTAGCTATGCCACTGAACAGTCCTACTGCCTTTTTTTGAGTCAGTTGGTGTTCTAACAAGATAAAGCCCACTCACATACTGCCTGTGCTACACAAGATGCTCTTCAGGGTATTCTGCAGCTCCACTGGCTATCTCCAGATCTTACCCCCATCGAGAATGTCTGGGACTGGATGGGGCTACGGATCTCTCATGCACAGCAGCCTACAACCACCTTGCCTGAACTAGGAGTCCAAGTTGAAAGAACGTGGAATGACATACCAGAGGAGAATATCCAGCATCTGTATGAATGTTACCATGCCTGGGTGGCAGCCTGTATCGCAACAAGGGGAGTTGACACTCAGTATTAATGTCACCCTACCTCAAAATATATGTCACTCCGGAGCCCAAAATAAAGATTCACATCCCAATTGTGTGATCATTGACCAAGTACAACTAGTAGTTTATACTTTTCCAGTCTCAGCTGAATTGCATTAAGTTCTTCAGTTCTTTATATATATATATATTTCTTGCCAAAAGCAAAATAAATTGAGAGCCCTACAGAGAGAGATAACATTGTGATGTTACATTTATAGGCACAGGGAAAAATTCTCATGCCCCTTTGCCCACCTTTAGTAACAACATTAACAAAGCGAGTCTGAATGCCTTCTAAAATTGCTCAGGCAAGAGCAAATGTTGCCCGCGTTTTATCTCCCTAGAGACTCAAAAACCTTCCAAGAATGAAGTTATGGGAGCGGATCTGGCACTGGGGCAAGCTGGGGAGAGCAGTAATGTACTGTCTCATGCAGACAACAACGCCTCAGTGTCAAAGTTACAAGACCAAGGGCAGCTGACTGATTCAAGTATACAGCACACAGAAGAAAGGATAACAATCTCTTGGCAAAAAACTTGACTTCTAAACAGAAGAATGAAGCAGCAGGAGAGCTCACTCACACCATCATGTACAAATATACAGGCCAGGCCTGCCACTAGAAATCATAAGGCATCAGAGTTCTCTGAGATAATGCACACTTTTAAAACACAAAACAAAGGACGTTCTTCAACGAGTCAAAAGTTTAATCTAAGAGGCATAAAACTTGAGAAAATTAGTTTATGGTACTACCTTTTGGTAAAGATATTTCCTTGAGCCCTGTAGGTTCCCCAGCAAGACAATTTCTTGGCAGTGGTGGGTGCTGCCATCTTTATGTCATCTTCTCAAGATGAAAGCTAGCTAGATACTATATGTCCTATCCAGACTTCTCTTTTCTTCTGTAGACCAAAGGATATGAGTACAGGGATGTCATGCTTGGTGTCTTAGAATGAATCGGCATATCTTGACTCCCATAACTGCATCCATTTGCCAGGAGAAAAGAGGATGGAGACATTGATATATTTCCTTAAAAAGCTACAGGAAACTGAAGCCATCCTCTAGGGATGAAATTACAATAATGACACGGCTACAGATGGTGTAGAGTTTCTTTTAGACAGCTTGTATTGCTGATGAATGTATATTTAAGACAACATTGTAGTACGTTCATGGTAATCAATCAGTCACTAATCCAGGGACAATTTACAGCTGATCCTGTTCATAAATAAAATACAATTTTCCACTGATTATACTGCAAATATTGCTTTAGGCTATGTTCATATGTAGCGAATTAGTGGCCGATTTTCAGTACTATAAAGTACAATACATGTGAAACAGGTTGTCGAAACCACATTCATTTTGGGTATGATCAATTTTCAATCCTACAATATGCCTATTCTGTTGTTGATATGCGGTAGATATTCATATGAGGTTTATTTTCAACCCTTTACATTGCAAAGGCTGAAACTCACAACAAAATGAGGGACATAATCCTTATGTAACACCCTTAAAGCGGTTACGCTATGACTGATGTAAAAAGTAAAAATCGGACATCATATAGTACATGACAATCTCTTTCTAACAATGCTAGAACCAGCCCTGTACCTCACATGGATCCAGAGATCTCTCTATTATTGCTCTACAGGCTGGTAGATCAGGGGGAGTGTATTTTCTTTGTGTGTCTTTTATTTGGGGGCATGTCCTTTCTGCAACTGTCACAGCTTCTAACAGTAAATCTGGCTGGTGGTGCGGTACCCCAGAACAGAATACTTGCAAACTGTTCTTGCTATGTAATGTTATCTAACTTTATTTAACATGTTAATGCCATGTAATGCACCATCATATCTCTGTATGGATCAGTCGGGGTTAATAATCCTGACTTTGTCCCTTTAGGAAGTTAGATGTGGAACTTGGGTCTGCCCCTCACTCAGTTAGTGAGTAGTGTGTTAGGTGACGAAGTGTGCTCACTTCCCAGAAACCTAGGCCTGGTTTCCAGAGAATCTTCAACTCTAAACAAAACAGTAATTGCAATCCAAAAGTACTTCAGAAAGAGACAGAAAAGAAAGAACTGAGAAGGTTTTAGCATTTTAGTATTAGGCGCAGGCGCAGTGAGTGAAGGACGCTCGTCTGCTGCCATAGAGAGTATTGGTGCGAGGATTGCCACAGCCCGTATTTATTGTAGCCAGTACCACTACCACTCCCCTTCTCCACTCTTCCAGGGCTTGCAGCAGAGGCAGTTGACCACATCAGCAGGTGGAGGTGCACATTACTACACAGATAAAAAATCAGGGGGGACCGTTATAATGAAGTAAAGAGAATCTCTCTCAAATGGAGTTATATTAAAGTAACATTTAATGGTGGCACAACTCCTTTAATGTGTGTGTGATTTTGTGTTTACTGCAGATTTAAATTCTACCTTGCTAAGGCTACTTTCACACTAGCGGCAGTACGTATCCAACAGGCTGTTCACCCTTTCGGATCAGTCCTGCTGCTATTTCGCTGTTCCGTCGCTCCGTCCGACTTTTTAGTTCGGCGGCCTCTCACCGCGAACTGCCGTGCTGCTCCGGAGCTCCGCCCCCGTCCCCATTATAGTCAATGGGGATGGAGCGGGGGTCCGGCAGCATGGCAGAATAGCGGCAGGACGGATCTGACAGGGTGAACAGCCTGTCGGATACGTCCTGCCGCTAGTGTGAAAGTACCCTAAACTGTAATGGATTAAAGTGATTGTATGCCTTCAGACAACATATTGCATCATTAATCCTTAGCTATATAGGGCAACATTCACATTTTGGCAGGTAAGTCCAGGAGTCATGTTCGGGCAGAAGAACAGACTACCACTACCAGAGTTACTGTATCTGGTATAGCCAGACACCGATGTGCACCACTGGATTCCCATTGACTATAATGGGATCTGATGATGATTCGGTGGGTATCTGGCATAGGCATGCACTGATTCTCCCATAGACTGCAAATCATTACAAGATCACATGTTCAAGTCTCCTAAGGGGACTAAAAATAAATGTTAAAAAGAACGTCATTTGCATGAGGCCTCATTGTGGAGAGAATGGAGTAAAAACAAAACCTATAAAACTATGGCGGAATTGCGTTTTTGTTTCCAATTCCACCCATTTAGAATTTTTCCTCCTTTCCACTATATCGTATGCAATATTAAATGATGCCATTAGAAAATACAACTTGCCGCACAAAAAACAAGCTCCCATAGGGCAATGTGAACAGAAAAATAAAAAAGTTATGGCTCCAGGAAGGCCAGGAGTAAAAAAAAAAAAAAAAAAAATCGCTGCACCTGGAAAGGGTTAAAAACACATTCCAATAATTATCCCTTTTGGGGGGCAGATGCACACGCACACATAGTTGTATCATAAGAAACAATTATATTTAACAAGAAGTTAAAAAAAATGTCCCTTATTGGGAGTTACAATAGTTTTAGTGTTATATTAAAGAAAATATATTGCTTGAAAAGTGAAGAAGCAATAGCTTTTCCAAAAGCCATAAAAATGTCTCTTGCGGTCCGTGGGTTTCGATCCGTGCTTCTGTTCTGCATCTCCGTGATTGCAGACCTATTTAAGTGAATGGGTCCGCATCCGTGATGCGGAGTGGACACGGGGCGGTGCCCGTGTATTGCGGACCCGCCGTATGTGGGCCACAATACTGCCACTGGCACACAACGTTCGGGTGCAAGAGGCCTTAAACAAACAAACTGCAGTATATATAATTATAGACTAGTATAACACTTACTAGCGCACCTAGAATACAGGTTGGTATTAAATCCAATGAAGGATTTTCTCTGTGCACCTATAAATGTGTCAGTTGCTAGGAACCAGCTGCTGTGCCAAGCCCAGATGTACAGTAAATGTGTGCAGACTGCTTTTATAGCCGGTAATTACATTGTAGATTCCATCTGCTGCAGACGACAATCCACTTTAGAGCCCAGGTCATTTCACAACCATTTATGTTATAAATACCTGGAAATCAGCCAGCCCATTGTAATTCATCACAGCAAATACTGTATAAACTATATTTTTGTCTGTTACTTCTGCATACTTAACACATATTTGACATATGCTCCACAGAGACCAAATTAAACTGAGACAGAATAAAAATGCAAATGTTTTCCAATTTGTCGTCAGGTGTGTGGATCTCCACGTCTGCCAAGGTTTTCCTGATTGATGGGCCTTCTTAGTCACCACCAGAAGTCACATTCCAATTGTTCAGCATCAGTTAGAAGTTTACATAGCAAATGTCTTCCTCATTGTGATTAAAGGAGTTATCCAAGATTAATACAGACCTCCCAGAGTGGCAGACCCGCAGTGGTGATGATACCTACCTGGTCCCCGCCGCTGGATTTTGTCTCTCAAGCTCCCGTCCACCTCTTCCTCTCCCTGCAGTGCTGAAAACAACATTCGTCTACGACACATGGCCTCTGCAACCAATCTCAAGCTTCAGTGGTGACCTGCTCCTCTTGCGTTACGACAACTCGTCACTGTGATTGGCTGCAGCTGTCATTTCCCTCCCCACTCCCAAATCAACAGAACGTTGTTTTCAGAGCTATAGGAAGAGCTGGCCCAGGAGGGACAGTTACCAGTTGAGTATCATCACCACAGGGGTTCAGACACTCTGGGAGGTCTGTATTAGTCTTGGATAACCCCTATAAAGTCCACATAAATAAGAGAGGTGACCTTAGAATTAAAAGCATGTTACTTTGGTACCATTAGCTATTTATGGATGACGTCATGTATAGGATCATGAAATAGGACCGTTGGAGAAGGCCATCTTCTTGTTTACTATCTCCTCGGGTCTACAGTGCTTTATTCACGCTGCATCCTATTTTGATGGGAGATTTTGCACCTTCTTTCTGAATATTTTAAGTACATGATTCATATATAATATATTGTATATATGAAAGCAAAAATATCAGTTTTATCTAACGGTATTAGGGAGATCAAGCTTTTAACATAAAGTGCTACCAATAAAAGTGAATATAAATGCAGTATGGTACGTAGTTCAATAGTTAGTAGTGGTCCTAGCTTGGTATCCATCCAAGGGCAACATTTGCAATCAGGTTTTACTGTATGTTCTTCACATGTCCTTTGTTTTTTTCCTCAAATTTCTACAAAACTCCAAAAACATAGGGTCCTTTCACATTGGCAGATATTCTGTCTGGTAATGAGCACCAATCGACAATAACAGTATATGGCTAGCTTCTTGCATTATCATATTTGTTCATCACCGTACAGTTTGATTAGTGTTGGTAGAGCATCCCTGCTTACACAGGGTCGTGTGCTGCCAACAAATGAGTATTTCTTTTTTTTTTCATTTTTGCTTTTACAATATATAGTAAACTGCAAATAAGGGTACTTTCACATTAGCGTTATCTTTTTCCGGCATAGAGTTCCGTCACAGGGGCTCTATACCGGAAAAGAACTGATCAGGCATATCCCCATGCATTCTGAGTAATCCGTTTTTTCGACTGATCAGGCATTTTTAAGACTGATAAGGATCCTAATCAGTCTTACTAATGCCATCAGTTGGCATACGTTTTGCCTGATCCGGCAGGCAGTTCCAGCGACGGAACTGCTTGCCGGATCTCTCTGCCGCAAGTGTGAAAGTACTCTAAAGCAGCACAAGTAAATCGTGCTGCTTGAGTAGATTGTAGAAAGTGGACCATATAATTCATAGCTACATAATATAGATCAGAATGGCCAAATCAGACTTCTAGGATAAACATATCTACATATTTTTTATATTTTTGACATTTGCAAAGTTTAATGAATGCATGGTACTTATAATTTTTTTTTAAATCTATTCTAACCATTCTCCTTTAAAACTTCTGCTTTTTAAATAATCAAAGTCCAATTTCATTTTAAGAGTTATTTCCATATAGGCTTTGAAAATTATGTTTGTAGTCCTGCCAATTACTGCTGACGAACGTAAAACCTTAGATGAAAGGGTCTATTAAGCATAAAGGTTAAGGTGGGACAAGGGTTAAATGAGAAACTGCAACACTTTATTGGTCGGCTGCTATTTCTCTTTTTTTTTTTCACAGTCCACAGGCTGTAAAAAGATGGTTACTGACTTTATAAAAGGTGATATCAAATAAAAATAGGATAAATAAACAAATAAAAATAAGATAAAAAACCAGGATGAAAACGGACGCTGCGAAAAGGATAAAAGAAACTGAATATTTTATTGGTACAACCGCCAAGTGTTTCTGTCTTTTTCCTGGAGGCCATTATGGCACCAAAAATGGTAAAAGGCAGAGTGGACCCAGCATGCATGTGGATCCAACACTTCCTGAACCTTATGGCGGCCATTATGGCGCATAACAGGTAGTAGTTAGTGTTAGGACCCGTCTTACAGAGATCGCCTTGACCTTCGGCAGACGGGCTCAGATGGTTTTGTACAAAATGCATTTGCCAAGTATCTCACTTTATAAATAAGCCTAGCATTAGCACTATAATATTTTTTGTGACTATGGCATTATTGTACTTTATCTGGTTTGCAGGGTGCTGTTGCATTGTCTCTTTTTTTCTCTATGTTTTTAGCCATGGCAGCGTGCACCTGCGCATTGGGATGTGCTGACTAACCCCCTTTTCTTTGCAGATTTACAGTGCTGGAGATGTGGCACTCCAGCGAGTTGTGCACTCCTGATTAGCCTATCTGCCCCATAGGCTAATTTAAATTAGTCTCAGTATAAGGCCTTTTTCACACTACCATTTTATTTTTCCATTTTGCGGGCCGTTTTTTGAGTTCCGTATACGGTCCGTATATGGAACCATTCATTTCAATGGTTCCACAAAAAAAACGGAATGTACTCCGTATGCATTCCGTTTTCGTATTTCCATTTTTCCGTTCCGTTGAAAGATAGAATCCTGTCTTTCTCCGCGACAACTCAAAATTGGAACCATGGTGACCGACAACGGGAAGAACATTGTGTCGGTGCTGCATCAAAGAGCGCTGAACCATGGGCCCTGCATGGCGCACATGTTCAATCTGGCTGTCAAGTGGTTCCTGAAGTCTTTCACTCATCTGCAAGACATCCTAAAAATGTCCAGGAAACTTTGCATGCACTTCAGCCACTCGCACACCGCCAAGCACATCCTCCCTGAGCTGTAGCGGTAGAACAGGGCCCCCCAAAATAGGCTGATATGCGACGTTTCCACCCGTTGGTATTCTACCCTCAATATGTTGGACCGATCATACGAACAGAGAAAGGCCATAAATGATTTCTTGATGATCCAAGCGGACAGGAGTACTCCCCTGTGTAACTTCGATGTCAGCCAGTGGCAGCTCATGCGTGACACCTGCCGTTTGCTCAGGCACTTTGAGGAGGCCACGTTATTTGTCAGTCGCCAGGACTACAGGATGAACAATGTCATTCCACTGCTTCATATCCTTGAACTGATATTGGTACATCTGGATGGTCAGGGGATTCTAGACGTGGGACCTGTGGGAGCTGAACTGGAGGAGGAAGAGGACATTGGAGCACAAGCAATGTTTAGCAAAATTAGTGGTTTTTATACACAGGTGACAGGAGAGGAGGAGCAGAAGCAGCCGGATAAGGAAGACGATGACCCAGGCACACCATGGCAGTATACAGTGAAGACGGAGGCAGGGAGACCCTACAAGTCACTTGCATAAGTGACTCGCTGCATGCTCACTTGCTTGGGTAGTGACAGCCGAATTGTCACCATTCGGCAGAGGGATGACTTCTGGCTCTCCACCTTGTTGGACCCTCGCTACCAGTCCAAAATGGGGGCCTTTTTTACACCCGCTGAGAGGGAGAACTAACTAAACTACTATAGAGACATCCTATGTAGTCAGTTGGCCACTGCCTATCTGCGCCATCGTCCATCCTCTCGCAGTTCTGACCGGGGGGGCCCTCTGCTCTCTTTCCACTGCCATAGCTACTGTGGCGGGGTGGGGTGTAGGAGCAGTACCAGCTACATTAGCAGCAGCTTTAGTCTAGAGTTGATGATGAGCAGCTTTCTTTACCTGCCTAGTGAAGAAACCACTCACCAGCAGCAGCAGCTAGACCTGGAGCAGAACCTGAACCAGCAGGTGGTGTCATACTTGGACAGCGCCCTGCCACCCCACATTGAAGATCCGCTGGACTACTGGGCAGCCAAACTGGATTAGTGGCCGCAACTTAACGAGTTTGCCCTGGAAAAGCTGTCCTGCCCAGCCAGTAGTGTGGCATCAGAGTGGGTGTTTAGTGCGGCCGGGGCCATAGTTACCCCATAGTTACCCACAAAAATGTGGAGAGACTGACCTTTGTCAAGATGAATCAGGCGTGGATCAGCCAGGATTTCCACCCACCAATGCCTGATGTATCAGATTAGATCATCCATGCTGCCTCACCCAAACCTTGACAAAAGAGATCGGTTTCTTCTGGATACCTGCCCCAGCTACTATTCTGATGCTGCCACCCGCCTGATGTCACGTGCTCCTTCTTACACCCACCATCATCAGCGGGTACTGTTATTGCCACCCACCTTCCCACTCTGTCACTCTGATGCTGCTGCCACCTCACCACTCAGGTCTCCTCATGCTTTTGCTGAGTCACTTTGTCACCTTGCCACTCTGTGGCCTCCTCATGCTGCTGCTTACTCAACACTATGTCATTGGGCCACTCTGTGGACTTCTCAAGCTTTTCTACCACCTTCCCCACTCCATGACTGGGCCATTATTTGGCCTTTTTGGCCTGGTTGACAATATAATTTATTTGACCCTTCTTCTGATCTGTCAGAAGGAAATCAAAATGAGATGCACAACGGATCCTGTCTTTGTAGCAGCTGTAAGGCCAGTATGGTCCCATCAGAATTGGCTTATGATTTTGGTAGCCAAAAGCAGGAGTGGGCACTGAAGGGAAATGTGACTCCATCTTGTCTTCTCTTACATGTACAGAATTGTTATAATATCTCACCCACTCACTGCTTCACATCTCCCCCACTGTGAGTTAGGTTTCCTTATCTGTCCCAGGACAGATTCTGGGAATATCCTAGAACTGGAACAAATGTTCTGTTTCATTCAGGGTCATTCGGCACAACTGCGTACATTCTTATAGTGACGTATTACATACCATAAAAGGATGTTCCGGTGGTATCTGTGTGACCACCAATGTTTATCTTTATGATTGGTTTAACTCTGTTGTTATGCAAACTTTTCTACTGCCTATATAAGGCCAAGCTATAGCATAATAAAGTTAGAGTGTTTCTCAGTGATTGCCTGTGGGTGTGTCTGTTATTGGCAACTGAGAAACATCTCTCCTGACGTCAGTGACATCAAACCAAGGTGGTCGTAGAGGTCCAGAAAGGTCAAAATCCTTTCAGTTTGGGGGCTCGTCCGGGATAGAAAAGTCCATCCTCGTGTCTGGTAAGAGAGACATCCCTTTTGTCCACTGCCCGGGCCGAGGGCACTGGCCACATCTCTACCCGTGAGTTTTTATTATGTATCCGGGATACATTGTTAAGCCTTAAAAATAGACTCCGGGAGTTTCTAATAAGTACTTGGAGTACTTTCATGAATAAGGCCGGCACTTGGAGTGCCATGCACGGATTAGAGTCTCAGGGAGATCTATCCGTAAGTTGGTTTGTGTCAGGGACACACCAAAGGATCTCCGGGAGATCTATTTACTTTATCTAACTGTCGACAGAGATTCTTTTTAGTACCAGGGGTACATGTAAGAGAAGACAAGATGGAGTCACATTTCCCTTCCGGTACAAAACACAGAAGACATGCAAATATTCAGTTCACGTGTCATCTATGTTTTGGATCCACTCCTGTTTTTTGGCTTTAGAAATACTGATGGATTACTGACGAAATGCTGATTGAGTGAAGGCGGATGCTCAATAGACAGGATCAGTTTTTTGGGGGTTATTGTTCTGACGGATCAGAGGAAGGGCAAAATAATCTGTGACGTCAACACAAACTTACTGCTGACACCCACTCCACTCTGTCAGGGGGGGTCTACTTGTATAAGCATTTAATAGAACAGGTTCTGTAGACATCTTTGTGGAATCAGTGAATTGGTGTAAAAGGAGTGCGCTCTTTCACGCTACAGTAGGATCTTGGGCCTCTGCACGGTTCTTTATACCTGTCGCTAACATCGACCTGTAAGGCTGAGTTCACACTTGAGTTATTTGGTCAGTTTAGGCCCCATAACTGCCCAAATAAGTGAAATGTGCAGTGATTCTAAGAGTGACACCTGTCATGTGTGTGTCATACGGACGCACAGTATTGTTTCACTGCCACAACAGACTCCCTATGCGTGTTACTGCAAGGCACAGTGTTCTACACCACTATACAGGCTCTCTGCAGCCAGGAAATAGCTGTTTTTTAACACAATTTGCTGTGAATAAATTTGGATAGAATCAAATCTTTTCTGAAAATTTGGCGAATCGGCCGATTCAAATTTTTGAGAAAATTGCTCATCTCTATCGATAGTATTCATAGGACCCTCAGTGGAGCCCCAGTCCAGAAAGGATCAGCTGTCCATCTCAAGTGGTTACAAGACTAGTCAGTTCAAGGCTACATACTCTCCAGCAGCACCCTATGTGCTCTTTCTCTACAAAAGGTGATATCACTTTTTAAACACATTGCATGAGATGAGATGGAAGGGGTCTGCTTTGTTCGAAAGAGATAACTCCCTCTTTTTATGACCTGTGTTTGATACTGGAGCTTAACTTAGCTAGGAAAAAGGCCAGACTCATACAACCTATTTAAAGAGAACCTGTCACCCAAAAATACAATGCAGTCTGACAGCACCATGTCATAGAGCAGGAAAAGCTGAGCAGCTTTATAAGAAAAAGAGTCAATAAAACCTGTAATTTATACATTTACATCTTAGCATTTTTCACTTCCTGTGAATATCTATTGGTACAGGGAGGAGGTGTTATCAATGATTGATGGCATAAGTGTGTATAAGAAATAGCCGTCAGCCACTGGTAACCCCTCCCTCCTGTACTGATGCAAAGTGAAAAGATATAAAATGCAAAGATATAAATGTAAAAATGAAAGGTTTTACTGAATCTTTTACCACAAAAATATATATCAATCGGCTCTCATGTTACAGAACCTCCTGTTCTGTAACATGCTACCTGCAGACTGCACTGCATTTTTGGTGACAGGTTCTCTTTAAGGCTAGGGCTACATGGTGAGCTTGGGCGTAACAGGTGTTACTTGACTAAGGATCACAGTGTAGCACTGCAGCCATAGAAATGAAAGGGGTCACAATGCGACTATAGTGCTGCACTGTGATCCTTGGTCACGTGGTACCTGTTATACCGAGATTACCATTTAGCCCTAGCCTAAAGTTGCCCTAGCACATAACAGTAAAGTCAACCAAATGTGTTTGTACATGTAAATGAAGAAGTGGGGAAGAACAGCTATTGGACAGACAAGCATTCAAACAACAGCTATTGAAGGTGAATGGAGAATATGAAATCTGTTGATGTACAAATCCATTCAAGAAATCCTAATGTCCCAGGTCGACAATATTAAACCAAGTTCTCACTTCCATTCAGAGGTTTCTATTAGGCTGGGTTCACACGGGTGTTGTGGGTGCGTTGCGGGAAAAGATGTGGCTACGTTGCCGAAAAAACGCACGATTTTTCCACGCAAAAAAATCAACATGTTTGGTACCCAGACCCGAACCCTGACTTCTTCACAGAAGTTCAGGTTTGGGCATGGTGTTATATAACATGGTTATAAGGGAATAAAATAGCATTCTTAATACAGAATGCTAAGTAAATTAGGGATGGGGGGGTTAAAAAAAATAAAAAAATAATTAAACTCACCTGAGCCACTTATTCGCGCAGCTGGCTCATCTTCTTTCTTCTTCTTTGAGGACCTGGGAGGAAAAGGACCTTTGGTGACGTCACTGTGCTCATCACATGGTCCATCACCAGGGTGATGGACCATGTGATGGACTGTGTGATGAGCGCAGTGACGTCACCAAAGGTCCTTTTCCTCCCAGGTCCTCAAAGAAGACAAGCCGGGCTGCGCAAACAATTGGATGAAGTGAGTTTAACTTTTTTTTTTTTTTAACCCCTTCATCCCTAATTTACTTAGCATTCTGTATTAAGAATGCTATTATTTTCCCTTATAACCATGTTATAAGGGAAAATAATAAAGGTTGGGTCCCCATCCTGATCATCACCTAGCAACCATACGTGAAAATCGTACCGCATCAGTACTTGCTTGCGATTTTCATGCAGCCCCATTCACTTCTATGGGGCCTGCGTTGAGTGAAAAACGCACAATATAGAGCATGCTGCGATTTTCCCGCAACGCACAAGTGATGCGTGAAAATCGCCGCTCATCCGCACAGCCCCATTGAAGTGAATGGGTCTGGATTCAGTGCGGGTGCAATGCGTTTATCTCACGCATTGCACCCGCACGGAATTCTCGCCAATGTAAAAGGGGCCTTAAGCTAATCCGATGACCTCTATTATAGTCTGATGGGTGCATCATTGTCAGGTTGGATCTTTTTGAAAACAGGTTGGTCACAGCTTGATGACCATTAATCTAATGTGAACAGAGCCTTTATTCCTCGAGGTTTAGGAGGTTTCCCCAGACAGCATATTTTATATCAGTAAATCCATTTATGACAACTTTCTCTTGAATCAATAGATGTTATCACTGAATATGGTGGCTTAGAAGAGTAAACATGAACTATAGATGAAGTGGAGTGGAGCCTTAGTGAAAGAATGCCTATTGAAACCTGATAACAGTCCGGTATCATCATCACCTATCAGAGTCAATATTGAAATAAGCAGTTGACACCCACCCTTTAGCATCCTTGTGGCATCCTGGTAAAATATACATTATACTTCTGAAAAAAAAATACATTGCAAAATTACATCTAATGCCCCAATTTAAAATGTCAAATTAATATTTAATTTGCAAGTTTAGCCAGAAATTAAATATATCATACTTTTTTTAAGTCGTTAATTCTGTCTATAGCATTATGTGTAATAGGTTCTAGTGGTAGAATCATTAAAGAAGTTCATGTTAGTTTATTACGTTAATGACTTAAAGGGATGTCTCACTTCAGCAAATGGCATTTATCATGTAGAGAAAGTTAATAATAGGCACTTACTAATGTATTGTGATTGTCCATATTGTCTCCATTGCTGGCTGGATTCATTTTTTCATCACATTACACACTGCTTGTTTCCATGGTTATGACCACCTTGCAGTCCAGCAGTAGTGGCCGTGCTTGCACACTAAAAAGGTGACAGCCTCTCTGGTGGCTGGGACCATGGGAGTGTGCATAGGCCAGCTTTTTTTCCTATAGTGTACAAGCACGACCACCGCCGCTGGATTGAAGGGTGGTTGTAACCCCTGGAAACAAGCAGTGTATAATGTGATAAAAATATGAATAACGCCAGCAAAGGAAGCAATATGGACAATACATTACATTAGAAAGTGCCTTGTATTAACTTTGTCTACATGATAAATGCCATTTATCCCTTTAATGTCCTCAAAACAGTTGTCTCTTCTATTGTCCTTCTGCCGATAGTGGCCTTAGTTTGGTTGTGCCCGCCGCATCACCTTCTTTTGTTGCATATCATATAGTGTACTACAGGTCCTTCTAAAAAAATTAGCATATTGTGATAAAGTTCATTATTTTCTGTAATGTACTGATAAACATTAGACTTTCGTATATTTTAGATTCATTACACACAACTGAAGTAGTTCAAGCCTTTTATTGTTTTAATATTGATGATTTTGGCATACAGCTCATGAAAACCCAAATTTCCTATCTAAAAAAATTAGCATATCATGAAAAGGTTCTCTAAACGAGCTATTAACCTAATCATCTGAATCAACTAATTAACTCTAAACACCTGCAAAAGATTCCTGAGGCTTTTAAAAACTCCCAGCTTGGTTCATTACTCAAAACCGCAATCATGGGTAAGACTGCCGACCTGACTGCTGTCCAGAAGGCCATCATTGACACCCTCAAGCAAGAGGGTAAGACACAGAAAGAAATTTCTGAACGAATAGGCTGTTCCCAGAGTGCTGTATCAAGGCACCTCAGTGGGAAGTCTGTGGGAAGTAAAAAGTGTGGCAGAAAACGCTGCACAACGAGAAGAGGTGACCGGACCCTGAGGAAGATTGTGGAGAAGGACCGATTCCAGACCTTGGGGGACCTGCGGAAGCAGTGGTCTGAGTCTGGAGTAGAAACATCCAGAGCCACCGTGTACAGGCGTGTGCAGGAAATGGGCTACAGGTGCCGCATTCCCCAGGTCAAGCCACTTTTGAACCAGAAACAGCGGCAGAAGCTCCTGACCTGGGCTACAGAGAAGCAGCACTGGACTGTTGCTCAGTGGTCCAAAGTACTTTTTTCGGATGAAAGCAAATTTTGCATGTCATTCGGAAATCAAGGTGCCAGAGTCTGGAGGAAGACTGGGGAGAGGGAAATGCCAAAATGCCTGAAGTCCAGTGTCAAGTACCCACAGTCAGTGATGGTCTGGGGTGCCATGTCAGCTACTGGTGTTGGTGCACTGTGTTTTATCAAGGGCAGGGTCAATGCAGCTAGCTATCAGGAGATTTTGGAGCACTTCATGCTTCCATCTGCTGAAAAGCTTTATGGAGATGAAGATTTCATTTTTCAGCACGACCTGGCACCTGCTCACAGTGCCAAAACCACTGGTAAATGGTTTACTGACCATGGTATTACTGTGCTCAATTGGCCTGCCAACTCTCCTGACCTGAACCCCGTAGAGAATCTGTGGGATAATGGGAAGATAAAGTTGAGAGACGCAAGACCCAACACTCTGGATGAGCTTAAGGCCGCTATCGAAGCATCCTGGGCCTCCATAACACCTCAGCAGTGCCACAGGCTGATTGCCTCCATGCCACGCTGCATTGAAGCAGTCATTTCTGCAAAAGGATTCGCAACCAAGTATTGAGTGCATAACTGAACATTATTATTTGGAGGTTGACTTTTATTTGTATTAAAAACACTTTTCTTTTATTGGTCGGATGAAATATGCTATTTTTTTTAGATAGGAATTTTGGGTTTTCATGAGCTGTATGCCAAAATCATCAATATTAAAATAATAAAAGGCTTGAACTACTTCAGTTGTGTGTAATGAATCTAAAATATATGAAAGTCTAATGTTTATCAGTACATTACAGAAAATAATGAACGTTATCACAATATGCTAATGTTTTTAGAAGGACCGGTATATAGTGCCCAAATAGTACAATATGTATATATATTATATATATATATATATATATATATATATACAGTACAGACCAAAAGTTTGGACACACCTTATCATTCAGAGTTTTCTTTATTTTTATGACTATGAAAATTGTAGATTCACACTGAAGGCATCAAAACTATGAATTAACACATGTGGAATTATATACATAACAAAAAAGTGTGAAACAACTGAAAATATGTCATATTCTAGGTTCTTCAAAGTAGCCACCTTTTGCTTTGATTACTGCTTTGCACACTCTTGGCATTCTCTTGATGAGCTTCAAGAGGTAGTCACCTGAAATGGTCTTCCAACAGTCTTGAAGGAGTTCCTAGAAATGCTTAGCACTTGTTGGCCCTTTTGCCTTCACTCTGCGCTCCAGCTCACCCCAAACCATCTTGATTAGGTTCAGATCCGGTGACTGTGGAGGCCAGGTCATCTGGCGCAGCACCCCATCACTGTCCTTCATGGTCAAATAGCCCTTACACAGCCTGGAGGTGTGTTTGAGGTCATTGTCCTGTTGAAAAATAAATGATGGTCCAACTAAACGCAAACCGGATGGAATAGCATGCCGCTGCAAGATGCTGTGGTAGCCATGCTGGTTCAGTATGCCTTCAATTTTAAATAAATCCCCAACAGTGTCACCAGCAAAGCACCCCCACACCATCACACCTCCTCCTCCATGCTTCACGGTGGGAACCAGGCATGTAGAGTCCATCCGTTCACCTTTTCTGCGTCGCACAAAGACACGGTGGTTGGAACCAAAGATCTCAAATTTGGACTCATCAGACCAAAGCACAGATTTCCACTGGTCTAATGTCCATTGCTTGTGTTCTTTAGCCCAAACAAGTCTCTTCTGCTTGTTGCCCGTCCTTAGCAGTGGTTTCCTAGCAGATATTCTACCATGAAGGCCTGATTCACACAGTCTCCTTTTAACAGTTGTTCTAGAGATGTGTCTGCTCCTAGAACTCTGTGTGGCATTGACCTGGTCTCTAATCTGAGCTGCTGTTAACCTGCGATTTCTGAGGCTGGTGACTGGGATGAACTTATCCTCCGCAGCAGAGGTGACTCTTGGTCTTCCTTTCCTGGGGCGGTCTGCATGTGAGCCAGTTTCTTTGTAGCGCTTGATGGTTTTTGTGACTGCACTTGGGGACACTTTCAAAGTTTTCCCAATTTTTTCAGACTTACTAATCTTCATTTCTTAAAGTATTGATGGCCATTCGTTTTTCTTTACTTAGCTGCCTTTTTCTTGCCATAATACAAATTCTAACAGTCTATTCAGTAGGACTATCAGCTGTGTATCCACCTGACTTCTCCACAACGCAACTGATGGTCCCAACCCCATTTATAAGGCAAGCAATCCCACTTATTAAACCTGACAGGGCACACCTGTGAAGTGAAAACCATTTCAGGTGACTACCTCTTGAAGCTCATCAAGAGAATGCCAAGAGTGTGCAAAGCAGTAATCAAAGCAAAAGGTGGCTACTTTGAAGAACCTAAATATGACATATTTTCAGTTGTTTCACACATTTTTGTTATGTATATAATTCCACATGTGTTAATTCATAGTTTTGATGCCTTCAGTGTGAATCTACAATTTTTATAGTCATGAAAATAAAGAAAACTCTTTGAATGAGAAGGTGTGTCCAAACTTTTGGTCTGTACTGTATATATATATATATATATATATATATATATATACCTTATTAAAATGATACAAACATTATTTAGTGTTAACAAGCCTGTATACCACACATGACTGCTGCAGCCAATCACTGGCCTCTGCGGTCTCATGCCAAATATTACTAAGGTAATATGTGTGCATTATACAGGCATGTCAACGCCAAAAAATGAAGTCATGACTGCAGCACTAGGGAGCATTGGAGTGGTGGCACTGGCACGGAGGTGGTTTGAGATGGGGAATATAATTTTTTAAAGTATTTTAATATGTTTACCAAAAATTTACTCTTACAACCTATTTTAGTGTTTCATAAGGCTTTGTTCATGTTCTTATATATCATGTCAGCAATTCAGCCAGATTTGACAGCAAGAAGTATTGTTAAATGCACTAAATCAGGCATGCTCAACCTGAGGCCCTCCAGCTGTTTTAAAACTACAACTCCCACAATGCTCTGTTGCAGGCTGATAGCTGTAGGCTCTACTGGCATGCTGGGAGTTGTAGTTTTGCAACAGCTGGAGGGTCGCAGGTTGAGCATGCCTGCACTAAATCATTGTTTCTCAATGGACACCAATACTTTGGTTGTCTAAATCAGTGTTCCCCAACTCCCTTGAGGAATTTGCATTGACACTAATTATATCACCTGCTCAATACTTAGGAAATCCTTAAAACATGACCGGTAGGTGGGCCCTGAGGACCGGAGTTGAGGAACACTGGTCTAAATATTTATAGACCTGTGTATTCATTCATTCAAGTACAATAAAAATTCTCATTCATCTGTATCCTAAGCAGCAGGGAAAGCTATAGAATACAGTTTGCAAATTTATGATTTTTTTTCCCCTGAAAAACAGAATTCACTTTATTTGGCATCAATCAACATGTAAGGAATAGATTTTTCATCCCGTGACATGGAGCTAGGCACAGGCGTTTTTATCTTATGTACTTAAATTGCCACTCCTTGTCCCAGCAAGCCAGTTTCTACAACTGTTCTATAATCATAAAGGCTTCCTCTCCTGCTCAGGATAAAATCAGTACACAAGAAGTCTGGTTAGTGGATGTGAGAGGGGGAAATGGAAGAACTCAAGGGATTTAGATCATGAGAAGAAGGGGCAGTGTTGATAGTGCTGTGAGATAAAAGGGCCTAAACTATTCACTATGCCCTAACTGCGTACATTATAAGTGTGTGTGATGTTGGTATCTTCTACACTGCGTCTGCATTGTACTTTTGCCAAATGCACCAGAAAAGCTTGAAACACATAAGTTAAATGGGTCCATGTGCCCCCATTATAATAACAGAGGTCAAAAGAGTGTAAGGCTCCTTTCACATGGGCAAGCATTCCGCTGGTGCAATGCGTGAGGTGAACGCATTGCACTCGCACTGAATCCGGACCCATTCATGTTCAGATGAGCAGTGATTTTCACGCATCACTTGTGCGTTGCGTGAAAATTGCAGCATGTTCTATATTCAGCGTTTTTTACGCAATGCAGGCCCCATAGAAATGAATGAGGATGCGTGAAAATTGCAAGCATCCACAAGCAAGTGCAGATGCGGTGCGAATTTCACGCATGGTTGCTAGGAGATGATAGAAATTAAAGCAACCCCGGACCCCATTAAAGTGTATTCCTTGTATTATTTTCCCTTATAACATGGTTTTAAGGGAAATAATAGCATTCTCAATACTGAATGCTTAGTAAACTGTAGATTGAGGTGTTAAAAAATAAAAAATAAATTAACTTACCTGTTCCAATTGATTGCGCAGCCGGCATCCTCTTCTTGCCTGTTCTTTCAGGACCTGCAAAAGGACCTTTTGGTGACGTAATCGCGCTTATCATGCACGTGAAAAACGCATCAAAACGCATTGTACCTGCGCGGAAAAAACTGAAGAACTGAACGCAATCGCAGACAAAACTGACTGAACTTGCTTGCAAAATGGAGTTTCCCTGAGCGCACCCTGACCTAATCCGTATCGTTCCTGTGAAAGAGGCCTTACTTTGGACTGCAATGGATGATGGGTTCCACTCAGTGGTGTTCACTAAACGCAGGTTTATGAGGTTCCTGTTGAGTTATCCTCCCAAGGAAATTCTTGGGCAGACACTACAGATGCAGAGTGGAAAGAGACATTTTTTTTATAATTAGGAGATCTCTTACTGTAATTAATGTGTTGTATAATTATTACTACTTTGAACTGGTAAACTAGAAGCCAAAAGGGTAGTTGTCCCATATTAGAAAAAGGGGTCCCTTTTCTCTAAATATATCCCAGTTCTTGTCTGTTGGCTGTGTCGTATTTCAGCTCAAAACTATTCAAGTAAAATGGGGTAATATCAAACACATCTCAAACTGGTGTTTGTTGAAAATAATTTGTCTTCTTTTAATGAACGCCTTATCCAAAGTATATATAAACAATATTTCTGTAGAGAAGTAAATCATCAAAAAAGGCTAAATACATTCCTCAACGTTGAAATTGTAACAACAACAAGGACAAGCTGCAAGGCTATGCAAAACAAAAAAGTAGCAGGAGGTGTCATGGGGATCTGCAGATGATCAAATTTTCAAGCACCTAGCTCCAATCTGTGGCATATGGGAGGGGGCAAAAAAGCCATAATGAAAGCAAAAGTTTAGCCACATGAAACCTCAAAAAATGTATCAAGTCCCTTTAGAATGATCGTGCGATGCTTCCTGTTTGTTGATGTGCCAGTTATCACCACTTGTCCCAAAATGAGAGGGAAAGATTCATTGAAATGATAGATCGTGCTTTTTTCACTCCTGCAGATCACTGATCACGTGCCTAGGCCGAGATGTCTGCACTGTTCAAGGTTATGTGTCCCAGTGGTTAGGAGAACAATTGAATCTTGTATTGACAGGAAAAGGTGCAGTGGCGAACCTCTGCATGGATGGATTGTCTGATTAGAAGAAGTGCACTTAGTGATCCATTCTGTACTGAAAGTGAAAATTGGACATTGCCACATTTCCGTTTACATGCAGCAGTCATCTGTATGGGGATAAACAATAGTTACTAGGATTGTTCATCCCCATACAGTTTTATTTCTTGTCGGTAGAACATCCCTGTTTACACAGGCAATGAGCTGTTGACAAAGGCTAATTTTATATGACCCTTAAAAGATTGCATCGCCCAACAAATTAGAGGTGGCAGCACATTTACATAGGACAATTATCAAAACGATGAAATAATCTGCCCGTGTAAATGAGTCTGACTAAACCATGAAATGAAGATAGATTTTTTTTTACCAGACATTGCATTCTATTCAGTGTTGAAAGTAGATAAGGATAAGACTGAGCTTAGAAATTGATAAACAAGACAATAAAAGTAAGTTATGATACAGAATGAAACATCAGGCGTTCTAATGGTAGGGCTCATAAATGTGTTTGAACTTCTTATCAATGACATGCCTGTAACAGGCGTTGTACCTTTTTATTTCTCTGTACAATAGATCCAAACCTATGTGAATATATTAGTCATTTTTTATAAATGTATTATATTATCATTAATAAACAATAAATAATTTGTAAGAGGGTAGAATTTCATTTATGTCAATGGAGGTTATTGTCTATAATGTAATATGGGATATTGACTGGTATGGTTGTGACTGAATGCATATACTCTAGTGTGTGTACAGTATGTATGGAAAGGCTAAGGAGAAGAAAGTCTTTAGCCTCGACTAAAGTTTTAAATCAACCTAGACTAACCATGGGGAGGGGGGGGGGGGGGTGCAAAAGATGTGTGTAAGCAACTACATGGAGAAAACGGGAAATAGAGTGGGAAACAAGACTAATGGTCAGGGAAATGAAAGTAACAGTCAACAAAACAGAGTCAGCTGAAAAGATGGCAATCAAACAGAAAGGTTTACTGTGATATAGGGACAGCAGTATAGAAGAGAGATGGATTAGTTCTCTAGGGAAAGACATGGACAATCCAAGTACGAGAAAAAGTCCCTGAGTGGCTGAGCAGACCTCTGAGAGGTGAGAAACATGTATAAATACCAGAAGAGGGTATAGTATACTCAATGGTTCCTATATCCAGTGGTTCCTGTGAGATCTGTAATTTTTCCAGTGGATGTATAGTGCCTCTTTATTGTAAAGAAGTTAAAAGAAAGATAAAGCTCATCTTCATTATGCAATTTCATCTGTGTCTTTAAATATACCAACTAGTGATGAAGTGATGCAGACAAAAAAATTCAAGTCACCCCCAACTGGGTGATCACACTAAAACTCCTCTTTGGCGCACCTTACAAATTCCTTGTTCTGTGTTCATTGATTGACAGTGGTGGTCACATATCCGTGTTGAGAGAGAGCGGAAAGAATATACTGTGGGGGCACCTGGGAAGTGTTGAAACCAAAGAGCTAGTGGAGCTAGTGTGTATGGCTTCTTTTATTATTTTATAAATTTGTAACCTGTTTTCAAATATTTTTTTTTATGGCAGGACAACCTGTTTAAGTTGGTTAATGTTGTGATATGAGGATTTGAATAGGGAGTTGTAGTTTCTTGTTTTACCACTTTTTTTTTATTACACAGTTAGGATATAAAAAAAACAACAACCTCATTTTCCCTTATGTCCTAACAATGGGCATTCATAGAAAACTTCAAAATAAGGAAATGATTATGAATGTTATGTAATGATTTGCCTGGATGAATCATCAAATAACTCTGAGAATAATCATGATTGGTCCCTGTAAGATCAGTGAAGGTCCAATGATCAACAGAGCAAAAAGACTGTGATGCCCAATTGAGTGCCATGCTCCTTTAATGCTTTTCAAGCCACGATGCCTTGTACTGTAGCTCATCCCTATTTAACCATCTCAGTGGAAACATTAAAGGGATTTTCTGAGATTTCCATATTAATGACCTATTCCTTGGATAGGCACCCTGTTGATCAGCTGTTTGAAGAGCTTATCAAGCACAGCTTCTCAAAGTATACAAAGGACAGTCGTATTGCAGCTTAGGCCCTTTCACTTGAAAGTTACTAGGCCATATAACCAATGAATATGATGTCATTGGCCTAAGAAGAGGCCACTGCATTCACCAGCTTCTCATTGGTCTCTTCAAACAGTCAATTGGCTGGGGTGTCGGGAGTCAACCCCCCACCGATCTGTTAATGATGACCTATGCTGAGAACATATCATCAATGTATGATGAATCCCAGAAAATCCCTTTAAGAAGCTATCCTAATAGTAAAATTATAATCTGAATAGTTTTTTCCTAATCAGGATCCACCAGAATAAACCTGACCGTGAGTATGGGTGTGTATGTTTGTCCTTTCAACAATAAAGCTGCTATATGGAAGCATAATCTACACGGTAAATGAACAGATTTGACAAAAGCAGTTAAAAATGTCTGAGAATTTGTTGAGTGAGTCGGTTATGGGTACTGGCAAAGAAAGAGGTGATGGTAAAATATGTTAGAAGTGATATGTAAACAGATGGAGTGAGCATCTGTTGATGAGAGAGTAGCCATAGAATTGAATGCAGAACAGGGAGACCATAGCCAAGACACAGGTTAGAAGTTAGAGCCACCTTTCCTCCACAAAAAATACATGCCAAGTTTACACGGGTAGAAAGTGGGTCTGGGGTTTCCACCGGCTGTTACTTGACATCAGTGGTTTGATCATATATATATATATATCTTTTTTTTAAGTCATTTTTTTTTTAAAATGAAATGCTGACAAAAATGATGAAAAGGCCTCGTCTGAATAGGCATAACTCAATGAGCTCTTGTGTAGAAGCAAATAACCACAAAGCCAGGAAATATACATCCCCTACACCCTCAGTGCTGCTCCCGAACTGTACAGCCCTAAGGGTACTTAACACACTAGCGGCAGGACAGATCTGGCAGGCTGTTCACACTGTTGGATCCGTCCTGCCACTATTTTGCTGTGCCACTGGACCGCCGCTCTGTCCCCATTGACTATAATGGGGCGGAGCTCTGGCGCAGCACAGCAGTGCGCGGTGAGAGGCCGCTGGACTAAAAAGTCGGACATGCAGTAGTTTTGTCTGTGAAGGTTCTCATTTATCCAGGTCATGGTATATCTGTAAAGAACAAATCAAGGCAACTGGACTTACTGTAGATTTCTTGAAAACAGTAAGTCCAGTTGCCAATTCTTGTGAATTGAGAAAGCTCGTTGGAAGAACGAGTGAAACGTTTTCAAGAAATCTACAGTAAGTCCAGTTGCCTTGATTTATTCTTTATAGATATACGCAGTAGTTTTATTCCGGCGTTCTCTCGCCGTGTACAGCCGTGCTGCGCCAGAGCTCCGCCCCCCGTCCCCATTATAGTCAATGGGGACAGAGCGGCAGTCCGGCGACACAGCGAAATAGCGGCAGGACGGATCGGACAGGGTGAACAGCCTGTCGGATCCGTCCTGCCGCTAGTGTGAAAGTAGCCTAAGCCAGAGACCAGTTTGCCTTTGGTTGCCATACTGTCTTGAAAATGATTGTTTTGTTATGAGAGTTAGCGAGAGTCAGTTTTATTTTAAAGCTTAGATTGTGAAATCGAACTCAATTGTAGCCTGATATATTAAAGGGAATGTGTGATCAGAAATAATGTTTTAGAAGTAAACACACTTTTTTGAAAATTTTTGGTGATTTTTTTAAAAGAGTAAAACTAAATAAAATACTGCAGTTTTCACACTTGCCACTAGGCCTAAAATATGTTATGGGTGGATTCACATCACGTTTTATGTCTCTGTTTGATGTATATGTTAGAAAAAAATGCAGCACACCACTTTCTTGTATTCTGCACAGTCTGGTAAAAAAAAATGTATACTTTTTTTTTACAATAGTAAAAAAAAAATATAAGTTTCTTTTACAATAGAACTCTATGGTGAATGGATGCCACTGTATGGCATCAGTCTGAGGCATCCGTTTTACATATATATGTTTTTTTTTATATGTTAAATGGATGGGAAAAACGTGATGTGACCCAAGCCTAAGACTTCCAGTCTTTTCAAAGCAGCTGCATGGGTCATAGACACAATGACTGTCACTGAGGATAGGTCATCAATATTCAAATCCCGGCAAGCCCCTTTAAATATCGATCTTGACATGGAAAATTTTAAAAATCTCACACAAAATTCTAACAAATTAGTTTAACACAAAAACACGATTTAAACAATAGTTAATTTTCTGATTATACATTCCCTTTAAAGGTTAAAGATGCTATCCATCTTCAGCCAGTATGGAGGAGGAGGGTGGCCAGTGGGGTACATGCTGACCGATTGCAGGGAGAGGAGACATTAGGGGTAGATATATCAAAACTGGTGTAAAGGAAAACTGTCTCAGTTGCCCAAAGCAACCAATCAGATATTACCTTTCATTTTCCAAAGGAGGTCTAAAAAATGAAAGGTGGAATCTGGTTGCTATGGACAATTAAGCCAGTTTTCCTTTACACCTGTTGTATAAATGTCCAGCATAGTTTTTGTCCCCCCTGTGCAACTGTACATGACCTTAGGGGAAGGATAACACGGGCTTCTGTGCATGTTATCCACCCCCTTCCCCCATTAAACAGAGAACAGAGCATTAAGGGAGACTTTGCTGTGAATTTTTTTCTTTGAAAACACAAACAGGCCTATGCATGGATAAAGCTAGGCTATTTCACAGACATTCTCTTGGTGATCCTATAATTACTATATATAAGTACCTGTATGGTGACATACAAACATGGTTTTTAGTTAAGCAACCCAATCATCATACTGCTCTAGTACTGCAGCTCCTGAGTGGTGGCCCTGCTCTCTTTCACCACGCAGATGAAGTCTGCCACCAAAATAGGATGTACATGACTGTAACTATAGATGGGGCTGAGATAGCTGTCGTACTCAGGTCCGGGTGCCTGGGGGGGGGGGGGGGGGGGTTGACAGCTCCCTCTGCTACTTAGGAAGACATTAACATTATATGACACAAGGAAGGAGGGATACTGTTTTACAGATTTTATATTCTCGTGTGTGTTCTCCACCAATCAACGTAATAGTTGACTGTTCCTTTAAATTGATTTATTTCTTGACCGAAAGACTGCTGTGATATATATATTTGTAAGTATACTGTGCATGTGTTGCGTTTGTTTCTTTTGTTTAGGTTGTTCACACAGTGGGTCATGGAGTCACAATGCCATGCAGCATTGCAAAGACAAGCTGTAGGCATCAGTAGTAGAATAGACAGTCTTCATAGCTGTTGGCCTTCAGGGTGGAGGTGCAAATAGTAAGTAGTACCAAGAAGAGCTTGGCACTAAATAAAATGTATGCAACATCATCAGGTTGAGTGAAGCAATGATCAACTGATCAAAGACTGTGGAGACTACACTTATTGTGGCCTGGGTGACGGTTCTATTATTTTGGAGTGTGCCATGCTGAACCCTCCATAGGACAAATCCCTATGGAGGTAGACTGAGGTGAAGAGGGGCGTTACAGTGGTCTGCTGAAGGCTACGCAGAAAAGCTGCATGGAGCACTGGGCCAGAGCTATGAAAGGGAGTGCTGTTTTAACCTGCGAAACCAAGACATCATGTGAGCAGCAGAAGGGGAGCCCCTTGTGGGACACCACACAACACCCATTATTAAACCTTTAGAATGAATTTTTGCATAAAGGATAAATGCGACATTATGCGACAGCTACCAAGCATCAGTTCACTGATGTAGGCACCTATCGATCCACTGATGTAGGTCACATTGAGAAATACTAAACCGAAGTACCGTATATTTTAAAACAGAGGTACTAAATAAATCAAGCGACTTACTCTTTTGGAGATATTTTCCTGTACCTGAAGTCTTCCTTTCCTAAATGAGAAATGTTTTCCAGTAAGCCATTTTCAGGAACGATTCTGGAGGGAAAAAAAAGATAGTGTTAGAGATGTGGCTGGTACATCTCTCTCTGAGCAAGATATACAAGCTGAAGGGGCTACAAATAATATTCTTAGAATGTTGTGTTATCAGTCTGTGATAAAACACACCCAGTACTGGATCATTTCTTCAGGATACTGACATTTCATGTTAAGAGCAATGACCAACCCTAAATAGGATTATTTTTCTGTACTTCAGTGTGTCTTGAATGTGAATGGTCCATTAACTACAGTAATCCCCAGTAAAGGATATTCTTTGCTTTTTCATGGTTTATTAAATAGATTTAACACCATCACAGCATACAAAAGCTACACCGTGCAGTTATGTCATGTTTGTTTTTGTAGACCAAGAGTGAAGTACGTGGTTTCACATCTCTGCCCTGGGTGCTGTACCACCTTACATTGCCACTGAGTGTTTCTCCTGGTCAATAGAACCAATATTACTATACAGCAGGCATCCTCAAACTGCGGCCCTCCATCTGTTGCAAAACTACAACTCCCAGCATGCCTGAACAGGTATCAGCCTACAGCAGGGCATTGTGGGAGTTGTAGTTTTACAACAGCTGGAGGGCCGCAGTTTGAGGATGCCTGCTATACAGCCTCTACATACTGCAGTTTGTTTTCTATTATTGTCTAAGCCAGGCATGCTCAACCTGCGGCCCTCCAGCTGTTGCAAAACTACAACTCCCAGCATGCCCGAACAGCCTACAGCTATCAGCCTACAGCAAGGCAATTGTGGGAGTTGTAGTTTTACAACAGCTGGAGGGCCGCAGGTTGAGCATGCCTGGTCTAAGCTATTAGAATAATTTCACTACAGCCTTCACAAGGTCCACGTTGAATGGAAACATAGGTGGGAGAGCCAGACAGTTACAGTAGATCCAGCAATCCACTCTGCCCCATCTTAGTGTAGTAAAATGCCAATCCTCAAACAAATTACCCTAAACCAGGAGACAATCATTTCCTGGTTCTGGACCATTTCTTGGGCGTTTTCCATGCTGAATACAGTGATAAGGTGCTACAGTCTTTACAGTGTTGTTTGCTCTTCTTCCAAGTACCCAGTACAGGATCATTGCTCTGACTGAGTGCAACAGACTCTCCTACTGAATACAGTTGAAACAGACATTTAAAGAGTTTATGTCTAGCATACAGCATGGACACGTGGATGAGGACGTGAATACATAGATAAGAAAAGGAAAGTGCGTAAATCTAGCTGTAGTTTTGATTTCTCCCCATGATATTGGTGTGTTAGAGGTGACTCTGCAGGCAAGGCTGGATTTATAGAAATATCATTTTTTATCATTACACTTGGAAAAATATAGCACCAAATGTTTTCTGTTACTGAATATGAAAATATTCAATGCAAAGATGCGCTACTAAATGAATTTAGGTCATTTTACTCCAATGTACTTGGTTTAAGACTCTCGTATGAAATTTCCCCATATTTTTTTTGGGACAACAGTTTTTCACATTTCAACTAAGTAAAATTTGATCGATTTCCGGGACATATTTACTGAAATATTACATGACTCATGATAAATTTGTCTAGAATTCAGGTGTCCTTTTATAGTGGTTTTCTAGTCCCTCAATATTGATGACCTATCCTATGATAGGTTATCAATATCAGATCGGTGGAGGTAAGACCCCCTCATTGATCTGTTATCAATGACCTATCTGGGAGGATAGGTCATCAATATCGAGAGACTGGAAAATAGATTAAGACTATGGCTCCACAGTGACTTTTGGTAGGGGTAAAAATGAGTTTCTGGGTCCTTCACACAATCTTAAAGGGTTTCTGTCACCTGAAAAATGGGTATTAAGCTTGGCAATGTGCTAATTTCAGCTGAACGTAACTATTAGTGCCATCTCACTGCCTGCTGCTGGTATTGAGAAAAACAAACTTTTATAATATGCTAATTAGCCTCTAGGAGCAGGGGGCATTGCCCCTGCTCCTAGAGTCTCTGTTCTCCCACCTCTGGCCACGCCCTGCTACACTAGATTGGATGAGCCCCCCCAGAGCGTTTAGCTTGGGGGAGACATGGGGGCACATACACATAAAGGGTTAAATGTAGTTATAGGGGTATTTGGCGCCTTTTCTCTCCCCCCCCCCCCTTTCTTATTTCCTCAGGTGAATTTTACCTCAAGTTAAGCTTACCTGGAAACCGGTTTTGGCTGGTTTGAAGCAGTTTTGGACAAGTTGGCCAGATCTCTCCTGATTGGCTACGGCGGTTGCTGGGGGAGAAATCCATCAATCTGATTTGACAGGGAGCAAAACGGCGGGAAGCTGGCACCTTTATATTGCGGTGTTCCGCTGTATTGAGGTGCCAGTTTAAGAAGATTGTGACCTGCACTGGACCTGCGGACTGAAGACGGCATGGAGGAGCTACTGCGGCAGCTGATCCTGAAAGCGGAGTCGGCCGGCGGTGAAGAATGGCTCAGGAGCTGTTTGAGCCAAGCGCCGCCTGAGGAGAAGGAGCCGGAAGAGGAGAGCCCAGCAGTGCCGGTGTCAGCAGCGGAAGAGGCGGCAGTCTGTCAGCTGATGGAGGGGGAGGTTTCAGCGCTTCCCTGCAAAAGAGCTAGGAAGTCTGGGAGCGCTGTTTCTCCTCCTTCTGATGCGGGACGCCGTAGCAGCAGAGCACAGAGCGCAGGCAGAAGCAAGAAGACGCGGCACCAGCCTGCCAGGAGGAATGTGTCCGGAGCTCAGAGCGGCCTGCCTGCTGTGAGGAGAAGAGAGGACGTCGCAAAGGAGCGCCGGCCAGGGGGCGGAGCTACAAGATCACATGATACGTCGGCTCACATGAGCACGTATGAGAGGAACAGTGCGGGAAATTCAAATATGAGCAGCATTGTGGGGCAGCTTGTTGAGGGGCTCCCTCCTTCTGAGGTTGAGGTACCTCCAAGCCCCCATGGAAGAATGAAGACAGCCTCTGGTGTGGTCCAGGAGGAGCAAGTGGATGGTGAGAAATTCAATGTGCAGTCTGTGTCTGAGTCCACGCTGTTGTCTGGGCTGGTTAAGCTGCTGGCAGAGTTTGCTAGCAGGCAGGTGCCCCACACAGCGTCTGACGTATGGGTCAAGAACACAAAGCAGGTTGCTACTAGTAACGCTGCAGGTAGTTCTAGGCCAGTGCTGGAGAAAGGCTTTGGTGTTAATGAAATGTGTATGAAGGAAGCAATGGTTTGTGAGGTATCGCCTCTGGGTTATCATCTGGCAGCCGGTATTAAAGAAAAAATTTGGAGGTTAGAATTTGTGGAAATCATGTCCCTGTTGCCTTCTGCCAGGGAGCATGTGGTACGTGAGAAGAAGGACGATAGGAATGATGATGAGAGAAAGCGTACGATGCCAAGGTCTTTCAATAATTGGCTGCAGGCATTTTTTATATATGCTGCGGTCCTTGGTGAAAAGCATCCTGAGTTTTGTAGTGGCCTTTTCCAGCATCTGGACATACATTATTTTGAAAGCGTACAGAAATTTTAGTGGTATGGCATGGTACCAAAATGATGAGGTGTTCCGCCAGAAGTTGGCGGTACACCCATCGCTTAAATGGGGAGTTAAGGACATAGGTCTTTGGGTTAATTTAATGTTACCTCAAAAATCTTTTACACCCAAAACATTGAATACGCCTCAGCCTAGTTTGAGGAAAGGGGTATGCTTCGCCTTCAATGAGGCAACTTGTAAGTGGGCGTCGAATTGCCGCTATAAACACGAGTGCTCTTTCTGCGGTGGCACTCATCCTATGCTGAGGTGTTTTAAAAGGGGTTCGCAATCCAGTCAGCAGCAGCCTTCCACAAGGGAGCAAGTTTCTAAAAGCACCGACCCCAGTGAAGCTTTTAGAAATGCTTCCATGGTTAAGGCAGTACCCTAATCAGACGGCAGCGAAATTATTAATTGAAGGTTTTCAATACGGTTTTTTGGTTCCTGAGTTTACAGGTGAAGGCTGCTGCTGGGTGGATAATATGAAATCTGTCAGTTTATTAAGAGACGTAGTGAGAAGTAAGTTGTTTAAAGAATTAGATTTAGGTAGAATAGCGGGGCCTTTTGTTAACCCTCCTTTTTTAAATTTCCGTATTTCACCTTTAGGAGTTGTTCCCAAAAAGGCTTCAGGGGAGTTTAGACTTATTCACCATTTGTCATTTCCTGATGAGTGTTCACGTAATGATGAAGTTGTTAAGTCTAAGTCCTCAGTTTTTTATGCGACATTTGATGACGCATTGGCTTTGGTAAGGCATTTCGGGATGGGGGCCTTGCTGGCTAAGGCGGATGTGAAATCAGCCTTTCGCTTGTTGCCAGTTAGGCCTTCGGGATTTAATTCGTTAGGATTTCAGTTTGATGGTAGTTACTATTTTGATAAATGCATGCCTATGGGGTTTTCGTTATCTTGTTTTTATTTTGAAGCATTTGCAACGTTTATTAATTGGGTTTTACAGTTGTTAGTTCCAGAAGGGGGTTTATTACACTATTTAGATGATTTTTTGTTTGTTGGTGATTGCAGTTCTAGTTTGTGTTCAGAATTGTTATTTAAATTTTTAAAGGTTTGTGAACGATTTGGGATACCAGTAGCAGAAGAGAAGACAGTCTTTCCCTGTACTTGTTTAGAATTTTTGGGCATAGTAATAGATACGGCTAATATGGAATTTCGTTTGTCTTCTGAGAAGTTAGTTAAAATTAAATTGTTGTTGGTGTCGTTATTGGGGAAGGAAAAATGCACTTTAAAAGAATTGCAGTCGTTGCTAGGGTCATTAAATTTTGCTTGCAGAATTATTCCTATGGGAAGGGTTTTTTCTAAACGTCTTTACTTTGCTACGCGGGGCCTTAAATCTCCTCGCTCTCATATCAGGCTAACTAGGAGTTTGAAAGAGGATATGTCAATGTGGTTAGAATTTTTTGAAAATTTTAATGGGGCAAACTGCTGGCAGGAAGAGTTTGTGGAATCAGATGCTTTGGGTTTATTCACAGATGCAGCTGGTAGCTGTGGTTATGGGGCTTATTGGGATGGCAAGTGGTCGGCGGAGGCCTGGCCATCTGATTGGATAGGCAATGGAGTGACTCGTAATATCGTCTTATTAGAATTTTTTCCGGTGGTAGTATCAATTGTTTTATGGGGTAGTCATTTTAAGAATAGAAGGATTTTGGTCAATACGGATAATAAAGGTGTTGTTTTTGCAATCAATACTCTTTCTTCTAAGTGTGTATTAGTAGTTAAATTGCTAAGGCATTTTGTGCTTTGTTGTTTGAAGCTTAATATTTGGGTTAAGGCGAAGTATGTTCAAGGCAAATTTAATAATTTGGCGGATTCTCTGTCTCGTTTTCAGTTTGCCAGATTTCGGGAGCTAGCGCCAGAAGCGGAGTTGGAGGGATTGCTATGCCCTCAACATCTTTGGGACCTATTATGGGAGTGATATCAGAATCAATCAGACAGTCAGTGGCTAATAAAACATGGGCTGCGTACGCAGCCGCATGGAGGGACTGGGTTTTATTTTCTAATGCGTTGCCCAATGATGTGGATGACCTTGCTTGTGGTATGTTATTTGTAGCTAGTCTATTTAATAGAAACTTGTCATTTTCATCAGTCGCTAGAACAATAGCAGGGATTTCCTTTTTTCTTAAGATGGCAGGCAAGAAGCCGTTAGCATCTTATTTTCCAATTAAACAGATGATGAAAGGTTACCGTAAGAAATTTTCAGGTATTGATAATAGGAGGCCAATTTCAGTGGAGTTATTAGGGAGTTTATATGATATTTTGCCGATAGTTTGTTTTGATGGTTTTGAAGTTTTACTTTTTAGGACAAGCTTTATTTTAGCATTTTTTGCAGCATTAAGGATAAGTGAATTGGTGTCTGCTAGCCGTTTAGTATGTTCTGGTTTGAAAACGGAGGCGGTTGTGTTAAATGCCGGTTTTGTTGAAATTTTGTTGAGACGCTCAAAAACGGATCAGTATGGGAGGAGTAGAATTATAAGGTTGAATGAGTGGGCGGGTTCTTCATTGTGTCCAGTTGGTATAGTTCGTGCTTGGCTTGGGACTCGCCCGTCTGGTCATCCTTCCTTTTAAATTCATAAGGATGGTTCCCCCTTAACTAAATTTCAATTTAGTGCTGTACTTAAAAAATGCATGGCTGCACTTGGGCTGAGTTCTTTAAAAATTACTTCACATTCCTTTAGAATAGGGGCAGCAACTGAGGCGGCCAGGTTTGGCTTAGATGAGGCCGTCATCAAAAGGATAGGTCGTTGGGATTCGGATAGAGCTAGATTGTATGTTAGGCCTGAGTTATTATGACCAGACTAAATTATTTTCTATTTTTTCAGGGAGTCAGATAATTGTTTGGATTTTGGGCCATTCGTATATATTCTGGGCCCAGAAGAGAGCAGAAAGGAGAACGTACACTGAGAACTTATCTTTTGATGGCTCATCCTTGCAGGTTTTGTGGCAGGGTATTAGAGGAATGGGATGGAGCAGTGTTTTACGGGAGATTCAAAAGCTACGCAATAATCTCCCTCATCCTAATATTTTAATTATTCATGCGGGGGGGAATGATTTGGGTAAAACGAAGACGTGTACGTTATTATGGGAAATGAAGAGGGATTTGTCACTGTTGAGATGCATATTGCCAGACACTGTTTTGTTTTTTTCTGAAATAGTGCCTCGCTTAGTCTGGTCTTTTAAAGAGCAGTCATTCTGCGAAAAGATTCGTAAAAGAATTAATAGAGCCATGTGCAAATTCATGCCCCTGCTGGGCAGTTTCTCTTACAGGCATATTGATCTAGAAGGATGGGAGATAGGTCTTTTTAGGTCAGACAATGTGCACCTATCCGAAATTGGTATTGATATTTTTAATTTAGGTTTGCAGGGCGCTATTGAGAAAGGGCTGCAATGCTTGTGGGGGGCCTCGCCTTGTTAAGGCGTGGCATGTGGGATTTATCGCTCAGCTACAGCTGAGTGGATTGTGGTTTTTAATGATTATTGGACGGAATTTTAATGGTTACATTATTTATTTATTTATGCTAATTTATTGAGTAATAATTTATGGTAATTTTTGGTAACCCATAATAAAGCATTGCAGCCTTTTCATCCAACTTTTGTGTTTGTGTTTTTTATTCATGTTAGGTATTGTTAGTTTATAATGGGGACTATTGTGTGTAGTGTGCCTCCATGGATGAGCCCCCCCAGAGCGTTTAGCTTGGGGGAGACATGGGGGCACATACACATAAAGGGTTAAATGTAGTTATAGGGGTATTTGGCGCCTTTTCTCTCCCCCCCCCCCCCTTTCTTATTTCCTCAGGTGAATTTTACCTCAAGTTAAGCTTACCTGGAAACCGGTTTTGGCTGGTTTGAAGCAGTTTTGGACAAGTTGGCCAGATCTCTCCTGATTGGCTACGGCGGTTGCTGGGGGAGAAATCCATCAATCTGATTTGACAGGGAGCAAAACGGCGGGAAGCTGGCACCTTTATATTGCGGTGTTCCGCTGTATTGAGGTGCCAGTTTAAGAAGATTGTGACCTGCGCCCGCCCTCCCTCCCTTTAAATTATTGTTCCCGGTTTATGTCGCGTGCTTTATTAGTGGGATTTATCGCTCAGCTACAGCTGAGTGGATTGTGGTTTTTAATGATTATTGGACGGAATTTTAATGGTTAAATTATTTATTTATTTATGCTAATTTATTGAGTAATAATTTATGGTAATTTTTGGTAACCCATAATAAAGCATTGCGGCCTTTTCATCCAACTTTTGTGTTTGTGTTTTTATTCATGTTAGGTATTGTTAGTTTATAATGGGGACTATTGTGTGTAGTGTGCCTCCATGACAGAGCCAGGCAGCCTTCACCTCCTCCTGCCGGCCCTGTGCGCTGTGGAGATCTTGCGCCGTTCAGTATTCAGCGCAGTGAGGAAGCTGGCAGCCGATGAGCGCACTTCACTCACTGCGCCTGCGCCGTATACTGAATGGGACAGCACAGGCGCGAGATTTACACTTCAGACAGGCCAGAGGTAGGAGAACAACGCTGTCTGGCCCTGTCAATCTAGCGTAGCAGGGCGTGGCCAAAGGTGGGAGAACGGAGCCTCTAGGACAGGCATGTCCAAACTGCGGCCCTCCAGCTGTTCCAAAACTACAACTCCCAGCATGCCTGGATAGCTTACAGCTATTAGAGCATGCTGGGAGTTGTAGTTTTGCAACAGCTGGAGGGCCGCAGTTTGGACATGCCTGCTCTAGGAGCAGGTGCAACGCCCCCCCCCCCCCCCCGCTCCAATAGGCTAATTAGCATATTATAAAAGTTTGTTTTTCTCAATAACGACAGCAGGCAGTGAGATGGCACTAATATAGTTATGTTCAGCTGACACTATGCACATCGCTAATGTCAGACAGCTTAAAGAGGACCTTTCACTACAGCATAAACTAAAAACTAACTAGATCAGTGGGCAGAGCGGCGCCCAGGGGTCCCCCTGCACTTACTAGTATGCCTGGGCGCCGCTCCGTTCGCCCGTTATAGGCTCCGGTGTCTGCGCTCCCTCTGACTGATTTCTTGTAGGAGGCGTGTCCCTTGCTGCAGTGCTGGCCAATCGCAGCGCACAGCTCATAGCCAGGCTATGAGCTGTGCGGACCCCTGGGCGCCGCTCTGCCCACTGATCTAGTTAGTTTTTAGTTTATGCTGTAGTGAAAGGTCCTCTTTAATACCCATTTTTCAGGTGACAGATATTTCCCTATTTTGGAAAAGTTGCAATTGACTTGTAACAATCACAAGAATTTCATCTATGTCAGAAGTTCAGAACACCTGCAACTGAAGCATGATGACTTTTTGAGAAATCTTTGAGGTACTGGTAATCTATGATTTTATAACGGACATGAGGCCAAATGTCACCAGGAATCCCTAGCATAACTGTGAGCTCTAAGGTGCTATGATGTGGCACAAAGCTGAAGTTCCTTGGGAACAGAAGAATGTATACTTTCCGAAGGAGTCTAATTGTTCTTTCACGTTGCACATGTCAGCTTGGCACGCAAAGCTCTCGAAAGGATTAATATTAATATACAAACATGGACTTAGCAAAGTTTCAGTACACAAGCCCAAGGTAAACATACTGTGACTTTGTTAGATGTGCGGTACATTCCTCACTATTATCTAACAGGCGCAAAGGTCAATATGATCAGCAAGGTTAATTACAAAGTACTTGATAATAAGACACCTGCCGTTAAGTTACGTCACAGCTATGGGAAATATGTAACTCCATAACCATAATTCTTTTATATTTGGCTGAGGATGTATGCATTGCAAGAGCTACTCATTTCTAGTATTGTGAATCATACTTCAGTGTTAACATAGCTGAATACCTGTCCCAATTATTACGTTACATACTGTTCTTCAATAATTATTATGATTACAGATGAGCGAATAACAAATGAGCGTGGTAACAAATCTAATTTTTTCCTAAAATGGCTGCTGCACGTGTTGGGACATGGAGCAAGGAACTCTGGGAAAGAGGGATCACCCACAATGCCATGCATGCAGCCAATCAGCAGCCAGCCAGCCCTGTGATGTCACAGCCTTATAAATAGCCTCAGCCATTTTGTATTCTGCCATTTACCATTGTACTTAGAGCAGGGAGAGATGTCAGCAGGCGCTAGGACAGTGGTAGAAAAGACTTTAAAACTTTTATTTTGCTGTATAGAAGTTCAGGGTAAGGATAGGGAAGAATCATTCCACAGTATTGAAGCAGAACAGGGTTCAGTTGGGGAGGTGAGAGCCTGGTTATTAGGAACAATCCTATTACAGCTTGCTGCACTGTCTGTGGATCCAAATTGCCATTATACAGCTCTGTAATTCCAGCAAACCGTTCTTGTTATTGGGGTGCAAGTGCTGTTTGATACAGGCATTAACAGGGTTTATTACAAGAAAATATTTCTACGTCTTATTTTCCCTTGTGCGGTGCAGTTATATGTTCTAAAGCCCTTTTTGGCGTGTATTAGTGGCAAGAAAATATATATTATTTGCCATTCAGCGGTGCAGTTATATGTTCTAAAGCCCTTTTTGGCGTGTATTAGTGGCGGTAAAAAAAGTATTTGCCGTTGTATGGTAAAGTAAGAAAATTAAAGCCCTTTTTGGTGTGTATTAGTGGCAAAAAAATATATATGTTTGCCGTTCAGCAGTGCAGTAATATGTTCTAAAGCCCTTTTTGGTGTGTATTAGTGGCAGAAAAAAAAAGTATTTGCCGTTGTGTGGTGAAGTGAGAAAATTGCAGCCCTTTTTGGTGTGTATTAGTGGCAAAAAAATATATTTTTGCCGTTCAGCGGTGCAGTTATGTTCTGAAGCCCTTTTGGCGTGTATTAGTGGAAAAAAAGGGCTTATTAGCCGTTGTGTGGTGAAGTGAGAAAATTGCAGACTTTTTTGGGGTGTTTTAATTATTTATTTGATCTAACAGTATGTAAGGCAGAGAAGTGCCAGGCCCTGCACAGGGGCGTGGCAGTGGCCTAAATATTTCTGCCGCAGGCAGAGGTGGAAGCAGAGTAAGGGGACGTGGCAGCAGGAGTCGCAGCGATAGGCCTGAGCTCCTGGTGTCATCTATCTTGACCAGCAACCTAGCGGTTCTTGAATGGTTGACTCAGTCATCCACTTCATCCCCCAAGTGACATCAGACACCCCAGCCAAGAGTTGGTTGGTTCATCAGACACAACCCTTAGTTGGCATGGCCCGGGAGCAGGCCCTGTGCTCTCACCTGTCCTCAATCTGCCTCTGTCCTTTTCTGTTCCCTCAGCCAGAGAAGTATTATATGCTGTGGGCTCAGCTTCACTATACAGCAAGGACAGGGGCGGACTGGGCCGGGGGGCAGGGAGGCAATTGCCCCCCAGGCCGCCCGTCAACAAAAAAAAAAAAATAATTTTTTTATTCTTCAGGGCCGCACCGCCGATCACCACAGGCGGCGCGGCCCTGGATGTAATTGCGCTGCGGCCGGGCTGTGGGGCAGGGGAGGGAGAGGCGTGTCCTTCCCCTGTTCTTCTGATAGGCCGCAGGCACTAATGCCTGCAGCCTATCAGAGGCCGGCTCAGGAAGCGCGATTACGTCATTATCATCGCAACGCCTGAGCCGGCAGCACACGCTGCTGATGGAGGTAAGTATTTTTTCTTCTTTGCGGAGATCTGGCACTATGGGGGGGGGCGGAGATCTTTCACTATAGGGGGGGGGAGATCTGGCACTATGGGGGGGAGATCTGTCACTAAGGGGGGGAAATCTGGCACTATGGGGTGCACTATAGGGGGAGCTGGCACTATGGGGGGCACTATAGGGGGAGCTGGCACTATGGGGGGCACTATAAGGGGAGCTGGCACTATGGGGGGCATTATAGGGGGAGCTGGCACTATAGGGGGAGCTGGCACTATGGGGGGCACTATAAGGGGAGCTGGCACTATGGGGCGCACTATAGGGGGAGCTGGCACTATGGGGGGCACTGTGGGGAGCTGGCACTATGGGGGGCCTATAGGGGGAGCTGGCACTATGGGGGGGGACTATAGGGGGAGCTGGCACTATGGGGGGGACTATAGGGGGAGCTGGCACTATGGGGGGGACTATAGGGGGAGCTGGCACTATGGGGGGGACTATAGGGGGAGCTGGCACTATGGGGGGGGACTATAGGGGGAGCTGGCACTATGGGGGGGCACTATAGGGGGACCTGGCACTATGGGGGGGCACTATAGGGGGAGCTGGCACTATGGGGGGCACTATAGGGGGAGCTGGCACTATTGGGGGAGCTGGCACTATGGGGGCATTTCTTACTGGCACATTATGCGGGGGCACCATGGGGGAGAGGAGCACTATGGGGGTAACTGGGGGCTCTAAAGGGGCTTTTATTTTTTATTATTGGCACATTCTGGGGGGCACTATAGGGGAGAGCAGCACTATGGGGCATCTGGTGCTACTATAGGGGCATTATTTGGGGTCTCTAAAGGGGCCTTTTGTATTGGAACATTATGGGGGGCACTATGGCATTTGGTGGCACTAAGGGGGCATTTTTTACTGGCACATTATGGAAGGCACTATAGGGGAGAGCGGCACTATGGGGGAGTGGAGCACTATTGGGGCATATGGTGGCACTAAGAAGGGGCATTTTTTTACTGGTACATTGTGGGGGAGAGGAGCACTATAGGGGCATCTGCTGGGGGCACTAAGGGGCATTTTTTTACTGGCATATTATGGGGACACTATGGGGAAGGGGGAGAGGAGCAGTATGAGGGCATTTACTGGGGCACTATATAGGGGTATTTTATACTGGCATACATTATGGGGACATTAGCTCAACTGCGGGCACTAAGCGGGGGTATTTCATGTACTGTCATATTATAGGGAAAATTAGTACTACTAGGGGGTATTATGGGGAGCTTTACTACTACTAGGGGCTATGAAGAACATGATTACTAGGGCACTATAGGGGCATTATTACTACTAAGTGTGCTCTGGCAGAGAATTATTTCTATTGGTGGGATTTTGGGGAGCATTGTTACTTTGGGGGCACCCTGGCATAGTATCAGCTTAGCACAATTATTTTTGGGGGACATTATCTTTATACTATTAGTGTCTGGGCACAGTTATTTTTTAGAGCGCTGTGTGCCAATAATTGTTTAAGGGGGCACTATCTGTGGGGTAGTAGTATTTCCAGGCGGACTGTTTCTGCAGTATAGTATTGGGGGCATAGCGGGTACAGTATTGGGGGCACTATCTGTGTGGTAGTTTGTATTTCCAGGGGGACTGTTTCTGCAGTATAGTATTGGGGGTGGCAGGAAACTAATGTCTGTTTCTCAATCTCTGCAGTGAAGGGAGATGGCAGAAAAATCATCATGGCGGTCTGGTCTGAATGGAGAAGATGAGGAAAGAGAACGTCTACAACAAAGGTGACATCACTGGATGTAAGAGGTATGTGGTGCTATGTAGGAGAGGAGATGCTCCGGCTCCTCCTCCTCCTGCCATTTGGAGAAGGAGGATTCAGAACTGGGTGAGGACGGTCAAAGGGGGGCAGCAGGCCACGGGCGGGTGGCAGATGGTGGGGGGAACCACAGGCCTTGAGCAGGATCAGGGTAGGGAGGAGAGCGGAGGAGCTTCCTGGCTGTAGCTTGTTATATAAGCAGGCAGTGCAGCCAGGACAGACCTCCCCTCTCCGTATGATGAGTAGAGACAGGCCGCAACTATAAAATGTCAGCTGTACAGTGTGTGTTGGGAGTGGCCTATTATATGTAGGAGGGGATTTTAATGATGGGCGGGGCTAAAAATGGGCCACTTGACTAGATTTGCCCCCCAGGACTAAGGCTGCCAGTCCTCCCCTGAGCAAGGACAAGCTACTAGATAGAGGACAGTCAGCAGCTACTGGCTAGTCAAGATGTGGAGGAGACATCCACCGCTTCCTCCAGTAGGCGGGCAAGTAGTGATGAGGAGAGTGGTGTGGGAGCTGGTGTTGCGAGCGGTCAGGCTCCTGACTCAGAGAGGAGGAGGACATCAGTGAAGTGCAGACAGTAGTCGATGATGATGATGTAGCTGATCGCATCTGGGAGCTGGGTGAATTAGGGGCTTCATCATTACTGGGAGAAGAGGGTGGCAGCTTGCCCGTTAAGCAGTGGCGGAGCCAGCAAGTCGCTAGTGTGGCCGGAAGTCAGAAGGGTGGCAGCAGTGGGAGGTCGGGAGCTAAACGTGCCCAGGGTAGACCACCCACTTCGCAGGAGCCTACCTGCCCGGAAAGTAGTGGTGCAGGGGTTCACGGAAGCAGCGGCGGTAGCAGTCAGTCAGTGCAGAGTGTTGGGGGTAAAAACACATACTCATGGAACCAGGTGGCCCAGATATCAAAGGATAGTTGGAATCTGACAGCCCCGCTGAGCCCTATGATCTTTCTATTTCATTATTGGGAGGAGCTGAAGGATGGGGTCCCTATGGAACGTAGACTGCCGACCCTCTTCCATGCACTCTGTATAGTAACCAAAAGGAGCATTTTACAACACTGGCTCCGGCCCTCAGTTCCCTCTAGGGATGACATTTTAGCTTGTCTCAGAGAGTTACTGACTTTGGAGCGAGGGGATGTTATAAAGCATAAGAATTTCTAAAGAAATGGAGAGGCTTTCTGGCACCGTTCTTCTCCAATTCCGAAATTGAGCATGTCATGAGACCTTTCACATTAACGAAGTGGTACCTGGAGGAGCAGTTGAAAGGGACGCTAGGTCGCTTGGCACAATGACATGTTTCTTATAACCGCCCATGATGTTACTAGAATGTCAACATCATACTTTTAGCCCATGTCTGTCAAAAGGTATGGTGAATGTCCTGGCAGGACGAAAGTTAGTTTTGGATTGGAGTTGGGAGGAGGGGGGAGGGCGATTAGGTTTTCTCAGATCTGGGTGGGGGGGAGGGCATTTAAATGAAGGGTTTTGAAAATAATTGACGTTGAGGGTCAAATTGTCTTGAGTCTTTTCTGTCTACCTAGGCATCAATGTCTGTTTCCTGAAAATGATCTGTAACCAACATACAATGCTTTTGAATTGTACTTTATATATGTCTTTTCTTTGAGGAATAAAAATTTTTTTTTGAAAAACAAACAAACACATACTCGAAGGTGTGGCAGTTTCCTGTTAAGCCACCGGAGGAGATGAACATGGCCATTTATAGAATCTGTGGGCAGAAGGTGAAACGTGGCCAGGATGCCAACGTTGGCACCACGACCCTGCGTCAACATATGCAGCGTCACCATAAAGTTGCCTGGGAGAACCGTGGCTCCGATGTGGAAGTCCAGCCTGCTGCAGCAACCGCTGCATCACCCAGTGGCACGCATCCGATTTCAAGCAAGGCTCCACCACCTCAGCCGAAGGGAGCTGTCTGTCCTTCCCATCATCTGCTGGTCCTGATGCTCCTGCTCCTCCTCCTACTCCTCATCAGTCATTCCGTCATCAAACGATCACCGAAGCAATTGCCAAGAGACAACAGTATGCATGCACTCATCCAACGGTGCAGAAGCTGAATGTGCTCCTGGCCAAGTGGCTGGTGTTGCAGTCCCTCCCTTTCCAAGTGGTGGACTCTGCACCTTTCAGAGAACTGATGGCTTGTGCGGAGCTGAGGTGGAGAGTCCCAAGCCATAATTTATTTGCCAAAAAGGCAGTGCCAGCCCTGCACACATATGTAGAACAGAAGGTGGGCCAGTCCTTGAGCCTGTCGGTGTCTGCCAAAGTGCACAGCAGTGCCGACATGTGGAGCTGTAACTACGGTCAGGGACAATATGTGTCCTTTATGGCCCACTGGGTAAATGTGGTTCCTGCACAGCCACACCAGCAACTTGGCCATGTGTCGCTGCTTTTGCCTTCACGTTCTAAGCCGTTGGTCCTGCGACAATGTCCGCCTCTGCCTCCGCAGCCTCCACCGTGTCCTCAGCCTCCACTGCAGGGACAAATCACAGTGCCCCTCCAGCATTCCACATGTGCAGGGCACGGCGGTGTCATGTTGTTCTGCACCTCGTTTGCCTGGGCTAACGAAGTCACACAGGGGAGGAACTGTTCCATGTCCTTCATCAAGAAATCGATATGCTACGTTTCCACCCGTTGGACCGACTATATGAACAGAGAAAGGTCATAAATGATTTCTTGATGATCCAAGCGGACAGGAGTACTCCCCTGTGTAACTTTGATGTTAGCCAGTGGCAGCTCATGCGTGACACCTGCCGTTTTCTAAGGCCCTTTGAGGAGGCCACGTTATTTGTCTGTCGCTAGGACTACTGGATAAACAACGTCATTCCTCTGCTTCATGTCCTGGAACAGATGCTGGTAAATCTGGCTGGTCAGAGGACTGGAGATGGGGCCCCTAGATCTCACGGCCACATGAGCCCTGTGGGGGCTAAACTGGAGGAGGAGGACAACGACATTTGAGCACAAGCAATGTGTAGCGAAATGGGTGGTTTTTATACGCAGGTGACAGGAGAGGAGGAGCAGCCAGAGGAGCTACAGGAAGACGAGGCAGATGACCCAGACACACCATGGCAGCATGCAGTGGAGATGAAGGCAGGGAGTCCCTTCGAGTCACTTGCGCAAATGGCCCAATGCATGCTCACTTGCTTGCGTACTGACAACCGAATTGTCAGCATTCAGCAGAGGGAATACTTCCCTCGCTCCACCGTGTTGGACCCTTGCTACCAGTCTAAAATGGGGGCCTTTTTTTACACCCGCTGAGAGGGAGGACAAACTGAACTACTATAGAGACATCCTATGTAGTCAGTTGGCAACTGCCTATCTGCGCCATCGTTCATCCTTTCGCAGTTCTGACCGGGGGGGGGGGGGGGCCTCTGCGCTTACGTTCCTCTGCTATGGCTGCTGTAGTAGGGCGGGGAGGTAGGAGCAGTTCTAGCTCCATCAGCAGCAACTTGAGTCTAGAGTCGCTGATGAGCAGCTTTCTTCACCTACCTAGTGAAGAAACTACTCACCAGCAGCAGCTTGACCTGGAGCAGGTGGTGGCATACTTGGACAGCACCCTGCCACCCCACATTGAAAATCTACTTGGACTACTGGGCAGCCAAACTGGACTTGTGGCCGCAACTGGCTGAGTTTGCCCTGGAAAAGCTGTCCTGCCTGGCTAGTAGTGTAGTATCAGAGCGGGTGTTTAGTGTGGCGGGGGCCATAGTTACCCCAAGAAGAACTCACCTGTCCACCCAAAATGTGGAGAGACTGACCTTTGTGAAGATGAATCAGGTATGGATCAGCCAGGATTTCCACCCACCAATGCCTGATGCATCAGACTAGATCATCCATGGTGCCACACCAACACTTTTACTAAAGAGACCGGTTTCTTCTGTCTACCTGCCTCAGCTACTATTCTGATGCTGCCACCTGCCTGATGCCACACATCTGATGCCAACTGCTTCTTCTTTCACCCATCATCTTCAGCTGGTACTGGTATTCAAACCCACCTCTAGAGTGGAGCAAACATGAACTACAAAGTTCGGGTTTGTACCGAACTTTGCGAGTTCAGGTACCCGGACCCAAACCTGGACTGTTTCACTGAAGTTCGGGTTCGGGTTTGGTGTTCGGGTGATTTTATTATTTTCTGTTATAACATGGTTATAATGGAAAATAATAGCATTCTTAAAACAGAATGCTAAATAAAATATCTTCTGAGGGGTTAAAAATAAAAAAAACTTGACCTCATCTACTGACATCACCGCCAGTCCTTGTATCTTCATTCAGCAGGACCTGCAGTGATGTCACCATAGGTACTTTTGCAGGTCCTGAAGAAAAGAGGATGCCGGCTGCGCGATCAAGTGGATGAGATGAGTTTAAAAAAATGTTTTTTAACCCTTCAGTAGACATTTTATTTAGCATTCTGTTTTAAGAATGCTATTATTTTCCGTTATAACCATGTTATAAAGGAAAATAATAAAGAAAAGTTTGGGTCCCCATTGACTTAAATGGGGTCCGAGTTTGGGGTGAAGTTTGGGTCCCGAACCTGAACTTTGACTTGAAGTTTGGCCGAACCCGGCAAACCCGAACTTCCACTGGTTCGCTCAACCCTACCCACCTCCCCACTCTGACAATGGGTCAATTTGTGATCTCCTGATGCTGCTGCCACCTCACCACTCAGGTCTCCTGATGCTGCGACCTCCACACTGTCATTGTGCCACCCTGTTGCCTCCTCCTAATGTTGTTGCTGCCGCCATCTCCACACTCTGTCATTGTGCCACTCTGTGGCCTCCTGATGCTGCTGCCACCTCAACACTATCATTGTGCCACTCTGTGGCCTCCTCCTGATGCTGCTGCCATCTACAGACTCTGTCATTGAACCACTCTGTGGTCTCCTCATGCTGCTTCCACCTTACCACTATGTCATAGGGCCACTCAGTTGTCTTCTCATGCTGTTCCCACCCTCCCCACTTCATGACTGGGACACTATTTTGGGCTGGCTGACATCATCATTTATTTGGCCATTCTTATAATCTGTCAGAAGGAAGGAAAAATGAGACACACAACGTATTCTGTCTATGTTACAGCTGTAAGGCCTGCATGACATGGTCCCTATTTTGCATCAAAATTGGCTTATGTTTTGGTAGCCAAAAGCAGGAGTGGCTTTAGGAATACTGATGGATTACTGCCCAAATGCTGACCGAGTAAAGGTGGATGGTCAACAGACAGGATCAATTTTTGGGGGGTTATTGTTCTGATGGATCAGAGGAAGGGCAGAATAATCAGTGATGTCAACACAAACTTACTGCTGACACCCTCTCCACTCTGTCGGGGGTGGGGTTCTACTTGTATAAGCGTTTAATAGAACATGTTCTGTAGAAATCTATGTGAAATCAGTGAATTGGTGTAAAAGCAGTGTGCTCGTTCACGCTATAGTAGGATCTTGGGCCTCTGCACGGTTCTTTATACCTGGCGCGAAGATTGACCTGTAAGGCTGAGTTCACACTTGAGTTATTTGGTCAGTTTTGGCCCCATAACTGCCCAAATAAGTGAAGTGTGCAGTGATTCTAAGAGCGACACCTGTCATCTGCGTGTCATACTGACTCACAGTATTATTTCACTACCACAGCAGACTCCCTATGAGTGTTACTGCAAGGCACAGTGTTCTACACCACTATAAAGGCTCTCTGCAGCCAGGAAATAGTTTTTTAACGCGATTCACCAAGAACAAATTCAGATTGAACCAATTTTTGGGGGGAAAATTCGGCGAACTGGCTGAATCTAATTTTTTTGAAATTCACTAATCTCTATCCTTTATACCTGGCGCTAACATTGACCTGTAAGGCTGAGTTCACACTTGAGTTATTTTGTCAGTTTTGGTCCAAATAAGTGAAGTGTGCAGTGATTTGAAGAGCGATGCCTGTCATCTGCGTGTCATACTGATTCACAGTATTGTTTCACTACCCCAGCAGACTCCCTATACAGGCTCTCTGCAGCCAGGAAATAGCAGTTTTTTAATGTGATTCGCCATGATTAAAGTCGGATCGAATCAAATTATTTTGGAAAATTTGCCGAACCGACTGAATCAAATTTTTTTGAAATTCGATCATCTCTAATTATGATCACAAATAATATGTAGATGACAGCTGTTTATAACAGGATGCTATAGGCCAGGGCTGGTCAACCTGCGGCTCTCCAGCTGTTGTAAAACTACAACTCTTACCATGCCCTGTTGTAGGCTGATAGCTGTAGGCAGACTGGACATGCTGGGAGTTGTAGCTTTCCAACATCTGGAGAGCACAGGTTGGCCATCCCTGCAATAAGCACACTCATTTTTACAAGAGCAGCACATATAGAGCCCCCTTCTTACTTTTTTGGGACTACTTCCTATATATAGCCTCAAACCATTGCATTTGAAATCTAAAGTCAATGTAACCATTGATGTTGTAATTAGTATTGAGCGAATCGAAGTATCCGAAGTGGACTTCGATACGAATTTCAAGAAAAATGTGATTCACTGCGAAGCCAAATTTTTTCGCGCTTTGTGGTAACAAATCTATTTCCTTAAATGGAGCTACAAAAAAAAACCTCATTCATTTGCGTGCGGAGGGGTCACAGCCATCTTGTTTGGAGCAACCATGCGAAATCTCGCGCAGGGTGATGTGTGCGTCACTGTGCTCGGCCAGTGTGATGACATCATCACGTCACCATGTGTGATTTCGAGGTGACGGTTGTTGTTTCTTTTAAATAGGATTAGCCCCTGAAAAGCCTTAAAAGGAACCTGTCACCTGTAAAACGCATATTAAACCGACCACAGTACCTTACAGAATCCCCCAGTGTGTTGCTAATCATGTATTTCTTTCCTCTTTGTGTTTCTTCATACTTGTTAAAAAAACTGTTTCAATGTCGGTTGGCGCCGTCTCCGAGTCAGGCTTGAAGTCAATGGGGCAGCGGCCTCCTTGCTTCAAGTAAAGCTAAGCCCGCCCCTTACCCCTCCTCTCTACAATTAGATGGACGTGATGCCAGGATCGCGCTCTTCTAGCGCATGCGCGGTACGCTGCCTGTCGTGACAAATTTGACTGCTAACTTGGCATCCTTTATAGCTTTGCCCCTAGTCTGGTCTTAAACTCTTACCATTCACTTTCATAGTAAATAAATGTGCAGGGTGATATTCTACAGTGTTGAATAGTCAATCACTTGTAGTATAGACCCCCAAGACAAAACTGAAAATAAAGGAAAAAAGAGCGCCAGACCTCGTATCAAGTACAGTAGGAAAGTGGAATGGGAGTGGAATGACTTGTATATCGCACAACAATGTGTCGTAAAGCAATAGCGTGGGGTCGATATAGTGGGTGCTCCAGGTAGGGGACACTGGGTATACACCGCTATGTTAGAAGACCTACTAAAACCCTATAGTTAAATAATGGTGTGGTTAATAAAGATGGAATTAATAAAATGGTAAGAATAATATAAATAGTAGTAAAAGTGTGAAGTGCCCAAGCAGGACAATATCACACGAAATAAATGAATAAATAACTGAATAAATAAATAACACTCACTTCACTGGGGGGTAGTCATCAGGATAAGCATAAAACACCTGTGACTTGAACCCCCCGGCCAGGATCGCATGTAGAGTCGTAGTGATGGAAGGCAGCAAAAAGTCCAGTGCTTCTGATCAATCACCTTTAATGTGTATATGTGGCTCGACGCGTTTCGGGGACAACAAATCCCCTTCTTCAGGAGAATTACATATGGGTCTTCTAACATAGCGGTGTATACCCAGGGTCCCCTACCCGGAGCACCCACTATCTCGACCCCACGCTATTGCTTTACGACACATTGTTGTGCGATATACAAGTCATTACTGTGTAGTGGTGTTTTTCCACTCCCATTCCACTTTCCTACTGTACTTGATACGAGGTCTGGCGCTCTTTTTTCCTTTATTTTCAGTTTTGTCTTGGGGGTCTATACTACAAGTGATTGACTATTCAACACTGTAGAATATCACCCTGCACATTTATTTACTATCCTGTCAAGTGTCTGTAGTCACAGACACTTTTTAGAGCTGCCTCACCTTTCCTTTCTCCTTTTTCTGCTTTTTTTTCCTTCATCCCAATCACCCCTGTCGGCGCCCGAACTCTTCATTCCTTTGGGATACATTGTGATCCCTACGGGTCTGAATTAACTTCCGTTGTTTTTCTGTTCTTTATACCATTCACTTTCACCATTCTTGTAATATCAGTAGGAAAGTACACTACACTAAGCTGTTAATTGAAGATTTACTTCTGTCCTCCTACACGTCACTTACTCTAATTAGCAAGGACTTTGCTAAACAGAAACATGATATAGGCATTAAATAATTTTGTCTTGGAAGACAAATATTCAGTTGTCAATTATGTGTATATGACCATTTCTTAAGCTATCAATTTGGATCCAATATCTTAGACCAGGGATGCTCAACCTGTGGCCCTCCAGCTGTTGTAAAACGACAAATCCCACAATGCCCTGCTATAGACTGATAGCTGTAGGCTGTTCGGGCATGCTGGGAGTTGTAGTTTTGCAACAGCTGGAGGACCGCAGGTTGAGCACGCCTGTCTTAGACTAATTATTTGACCTGTCATTTTCATTTTCTGTCCTACTTCCTTCAATGTGCCAATTTGAAGCATTTGCTCCTAACACTACTGTCATTTTGGCATAGCAGGTCTTTTATGTATATGGCACTACAATAAAGTCACTCAAGGTGAACCATTGTTCTGTGGTGGCTCAGTGGTTCGCACTGGTGCCTTGTAGTGCCATGGTTCTAAGTTCAAATCTAACTAAGGACAACATCTGCAACACATTTGTATGTTCTACCTGTGGGTTTCCTCCTACATTCCAAAGACAAAATGATAGGGAATTTTTATTGTGAGCTCCACTCGGGGACAGTGAGTAACAATATTGTCTGTAAAAAGCCGTGGAATATGTTGGCACTATGTAAGTAAAATAAATAATAGAAAAAATATTATACTCGCCCTAAAAGGGCCCATGCACACAACTGTATCCACTTTTCGATCTGCAAAACACAGATCCTGGATATGTGTATGCAACCTTTTTTTCAAACTCCTTTACGAGGGTTCTATTCTAGTCCACAAAACGGACAAGAATAGGACATGTTCTATCCTTTTTACAGGAACGTATAACAGACATATAGATGCAGTGTGCAGTCCGCATCTTTTGTGGTCCTATTAATGGGTTTTCATCTGATCTGCAAAAAATGCAAATCGAATGCGCCAAAAAAATACGGTCATGTGCATGAGTCCTTAGTCAAAGAGACTCCTTCGTACCAATGCTGCAGTGTGGAGTGGGTGGCTATACCCTAGCAAATAAGGACACTGTGCTCATGTCTAATGTCAGTGTCTGGAGCTGGTTTCATCTTTTCCTCTATGTCGGAAGTCTACATCAAATGTCAGGGAAGAATACAGATGTGGATTTGACAGCTGAAATATCTGATGATCTGCTTATATTGTCACAGGGAGCTGCAGAAGAGGTCTTTACATCTGTCTCCACCAGGCTCTTAAGAACATCCTAAATGGCGGTCCTTGTGACATCTATGTGTCCTAATAGGGCCAAATGTAATATTGAGACTTAAAAATACATAAAAAATGTAATCATTTAAAAGCAATTAAAATTATATTTTCATATATATTTTCTGTAAACAAATATTACAAAACATAAAACAATCCAACCACGACCACTATTGACAGTGTTAGAAGGCACCGGAGGCAAGAGAATTCAAGGAACCTGCATGTTTGATATAATCTCGAGTCTATTGGGTTATGTTATATAGTAAAATAAAAATGTTAGACCTCGTCAGATTGAGGTCCAGTTTGGTAGCTACAGTGCAGAGGTACTCTAGAGCTGGTACCAAACCAACCTGTGCTGATAAATGGGATACAAATTACCAATTTTGCAATGGGCTCTGGATCTTCAAGTTATATCTCGGGAAGGGATTGAGGAATTTTGCTAGCATTAATAGAGTTTTTTTGATGGGTAAAATAGGTCCAATGTAGTCAGCACACCTGTAACAAACAAAAATTAGATGTTCCAACAGATAAATGATCAATCACGCGAAAAATTAAGTTAAATATCTCAAGACTAACGTGACAATTAAAAAAAGTCAGCACACCCTTTGCTTTTGATGTTTTTATCATCTAAAATGCAGTATATATCAAGAGTTCTACTACAAACACTCGAGTTCAAAGCAATAGCAGCTACCAAACTAAGAACACACAGTAAGAGTAGATATGCATCACAAAGTAAATATTCTTCTTGAAAAGCATTATTGGTGCTCTTCTTATTAGGTATGTGCATGTGAACCTATATTTATGCAGAATGCTGTGCTTTCAACCATACTTTATAACCTATTTTTATGCAACTGACAAATGTGGACCCTACAATCCTACTACACCAATATTACGATACACCAATAATCACAAATCTTGCATGAATGAATTTCATGGACCAAAGAGGGTCAAAACCATAAAACTACTAAATTCATTCACAAAGTCAATGGCAATTACTTGGTTAAGGAGTATAGGCACCATTTTAAATGGAAATTCTTTGTCAGATAAACCTATAGACGTAGCATGCCTCTCTTCTGCTTCCAACCTACTGGCTGACCACACCGAGTATCAAAGGTAACATTAATGTATATCACCCTGCCTTACCCCTGGGACACAGTTCATCCCTGGGTCACATCAAGCAGAATGGTTTAGGTGGTCACATTTCAGTCTTTATTAGAAAGGAGTGAAACAACACATAAAGTCATTTGGTACAATTAGTGGCTACTGCGGCACAAAGACATACAAGTGACATGGTGCATGCCCTGAACTACATCTCACCCTAGCAAAAAGGTGGTGAGTGACCCCACAGACTGTAGACTGGGGTCAATGGCAGGCCAACTGGGAGAAAAGTCCAGATTAGTGTGATGCAGGAGTCACAACCTTCTAAACGGTGGCAAAATGTTGCAATGTACTTTACACTAATATATTAAATTCAGCCAATGTCTCAATACACATTGTCACCTGGTCTATACGTATAATTCTACACAAGTGATTGAAATAAATACACTTGCACTACCCTACAGTAGGAAACTTGGTTGATGGTTTTCTGTTACTCATGTTGCGTGCAGGGAGATGATAGACAGATTTGCAATGTTAATGTCTTTGGTTTAGCAGATGTGACATATCGTCATAATGTGCCTTTACCTCCACTGTATATCTTCCTTATAGGGTAACACATCTTTCTGCTTGAAAGGTATCAAGGTATGATGCAGGTGTCCTAAGGCGAGCTCAGGGAGGACAGAACCCTCCTATGGAGCAGAAAGGCAACAGCTCGCTTGATCTTTATTTTCAGCATGAATACAGACCGTGAAAGCGGGGCCTCACGATCCTTCTGACTTTTGGGGTTTTTCATCAAATGTTTTTACAGGGATAACTGTGGTGACCGATTGAACAATTGCCTGGCCAGCTATTTCTTCCAACTGGTTCCCTCATACATGTCTAATTTGGCTGAGTGTGTGTTGTCAATGGGGAGAGAGAAGTAGGAGGCTGCCAGACACTTCTGGTGGCAGTGGCTTACTCCTAGAAGAACGGAAGGATCCAGTGAAATATTCACTTCACCCAAGAGACATTGAGGGAGAGTTGGGAGTTCCCTATACACATTAGGCTGTCAGCTGAGACTCACCTAAAGGTTTCCACACACCTTCATAGCATTTGGCAAACAGCCATTTTTCCTGACTCCCCAATTGACAAAAGCAGGCTATTTCCAATGGGGAAATGGGAATAAGCCGCTGCCAGACATGGTCTGTCTAGCAGTGACTTATCTACCTATCTCCAAATGTTCCGCTGATTCTAAGTTTTCACGTTTGGACAACTTTCCTCTAATGTGCATGAGCACATTTAGTAACGTGCCCCTTTTATTCTGCTTGGGGTTAGCAGTGTATGGACCATAAATTTCCTGTTAGTCATTATATTGATCAGCTCTCCCCAAAAAGCCAAAAAAAACTGTCAGGACCCAAGGGGTAAAGATCTCAGACAAGCACCACTAGCAGCCAGAATCAGGCATTTTGCAAAATGGTAGTAACCCTATAATGCCTAAATTGGGCCTCATTCCCATGTTGTATTACCGATGTGTGTAGTATATAACATAGTAACATACTTTGTAGTTTATAAAGCTGAAAAAAGACATCTATCCATCCAGTTCGGCCTGTTATCCTGCAAGTTGATCCAGAGGAAGGCAAAAAAACTCTGTGAGGTAGAAGCCAATTTTCTTCACTTTCCCGGCTCCAATCAGGCAATCAGATAACTCCCTGGATCAACGATCTATCTCTAGTAGCTATAGCCTGTAATATTATTACACTCCAGAAATACATCCAGGCCCCTCTTGAACTCTTTTAGTGAATTCACCATCACCACCTCCTCAGGCAGAGAGTTCCAGTCTCACTGCTCTTACCGTAAAGAATCCTCTTCTATGTTTGTGTAGAAACCTTCTTTCCTCCAGATGTCAATTCTGTGACCTATCACAGGTACATAGCTCATGAGGCACACTTACTGAGGGGTATTTAATAAGCTATTTGACCCACTATTTTGATGTTAAAAAGTTGCAAATTATGGCACATACCATATTTGCGTTATACATTGCGACTTTTTGAGTGGCAAGGAAAGTGTTGGGGCTTAGCATAAGGGAGCAGGCCTACAGCGGCCTACTGGATTTATTATACCTTACGATAGAAACTGACATGAGTTACAGCTCGAAACCAGGGACTGGCCTAGCTTTGGGTTTCTGATGCATGGATTACCAGAGATGTAATTGCATATGGTATCCTACACTTGAAGCATTGTTACTGAAGGAAAATATAGAGGCATCATACAGCGGGGAGTCATAGAGGCATGTGCCACTGAAAAGTATTTATGCACACCACACTTTACAGTAATGGTAAGAGAGCGAATATGTTTGTGCTTACATAAATATTATTCATATTTTTTTGTAAGCGGTTGTGATTTTTAACATGTTCTGTGAATACAATTAATAGCCAATGGCTGGTCATAGTCATTTTGCTTTTTTTTTGTTCCATTCTTTCACCTGGCTAGGATATATAGACCACGTCCTCAGGTAGATAGGTAGTTTACAAATCCTTATCACCTCCTTAAACAATGTCCTTTTATTTTCACTAGTTCCTTGTCCTTGTCAAATAATATCTCTAGTGCTTAAAGGTTCCGGCAATTTATTTCTTTAGCTGGAGGCAAATAATTTGACAGAAGCATGAGGTTCTCAGGAAGCTGATAGTGGTCTAAATTACTTGGTAAATGTGATATCTAGGGATAGCTAGTGACGATAACAACGACTTCATTATTGTGTGGGAACTAGACAGTAGGATCACTAGGCTCAGTCAAATGGGTTTCTATTTTGGACAAACATTCTTATAATTCCAAATGCTTTTCTTCTACCATTGTGATCTTCACGGAATTTTCTCACCATTTACAGATGAGTTTGGAGTACCTCTTTCATATCGGAATATCCTATATTTAGAGTAATAGCCACTGCACCATGTACAAGATTCAGTTTCAAGCCATTATAAAATAACCATAACTCAAAGAATATACATCCTATATGCATGGAACCATCAGACAATATTGCTTTCAAAGGTAGGGCAACTACAATATTTCTCTGTGAGGAAATTAAATGCAGGTGTTTGTACTTCCAAAACTTCTGACCATGTCCCTATTCTTGTGATTGGTACTTATGGATATATAACTGGGCAGTGAGGACCGAAACTGGCACACAGCATCCGCAAACAGTCAACCAGCAGGTGCCACCTTTCTACTGTCTGTTCTTGTGATTCTGCAACCCTTTCCCTGATTAGGTCACATAAACACTGTACTGTGTAATTTTACCATGAACACTGCGCAGTAGAAATTGCTCTGGAGCCTTGGCTTTTGAGCTATGGAAAAAAGTTACATTTAGAAATCGTACAAGCTACGCAGAAAAGCTTATCAGTAAGACCTGTGCTCATACATTACACACCTTTGTACTTTATTGCTACTGAGTTCTATAATCGATTTAATTGTTTAGGTTTCTTTAAGCAGATTGCCTTAATCCACAGGCATAGGGCCTAGCTATAGTTGTTGCAGAGGTATCATACATACCAGTGATCTGGCCCCAAGGGCCCTCTTTAACATAAGACCACCAGTATTAAAAATGTTAAGTGGGAGGCCTGTTACAGATCCCATTACAGGCCCAAGAGCATTAGCTTACCTTTTTATCTAGCACTACTAAGTGTCTTAAAGAAGACCTGTGACCTCACCTGACATGTCTGTATTAGGGTACTTTCACACTAGCGGCAAGGAACTCCGGCAGCCTGTTGGATCCGTGCTGCTGCTAGTGGACACATGCCCCCGGACTACCATTGACATGTTGTACTTTTATTCTGGCCACCTCTCGGCATGTTTGCCGCGCTGCCACCGTAACTCCGGCCCACCCCCATTATAGTTAATGGGGCCGGAGCGGTAGTCCGGGGCCCACGTGCACTAGCGGCAGCACAAATCCGACAGGCTGTTCACCTGCCGGAACAGCCTGCAGGAGTTCCTTGCCGCTAGTGTAAAACTAGCCTTAGTAACTACTTGCATTTCCCATGAAATAACAATTCTAGAGCATCTCTTCTTATATCTGCAAGTTGTGCCCTTCCTTTACTATTCCTAATTTAAATTTATAAATACATTGCCAACTGGGTATTACCTGTCACAGCCACTATCTCTGGCTGTGACCTTCCGTCCTTGCTCGTTCTTCGCTCCTCGCTGAAGTTTCGTTTCTGTGTTATTTGGGGTTCTGTATGGGTTAACTCCCCTGTGTTCCTATTAGGAGTTAATCCTCTCTGTCTGCTCCATGGGTGTGGCCTCTCTGCTGCACCCATGGAACCTGTATATAAGGCTGAGGTTTCCTCAGTTCCGTGTCAGCTCTCCTGGTGTGTGTTGTCTTGTCCGGCTCCTTGTTTGTACCCACTCTCCCATGCTGCTGACCCATGGGATCTGTGTCTGTCTGTGGGTTTCCCTACTTGTTCATTGATGTCCTCTTTCCTGTTATCTGTTCTGCCAGTTATGTTTGTTACCTTGTGTGTATTCAGGTCTCTGTTCAGCAAGCCCTTGCTGCACCTTTCTTTGCAGCAGAGTGCCATGGGTAAGGCCATGCAGTTTACTACTGCTGGAGCAAGTCCTTCTCTGCTCATTGTCACTCCTGTTTCCTTGCTATGAACTCCTGCTTGTGTTATTAGTTGCCCTGTTTGTATTTGCCTGTCTATATTATGTATGCCTATGTGCCGTCGGTACCTTCTGGTACCTGTTGTCCATTCGTTCCTGCTGTCACTGTCTAGCTCACGCTCCAGAGTGGACCCTGGCAACTTCCTGCTGCAAAGCCTAACCCTACCATCCGGGGCCCTAGTGAATACCAGGAGTTGCTTAGTCACGCCCCTCTGGAGTATTACTAGACAGTGGCGCAGTGGGGGTTTGCTCCCACTGTGCTGACGGTACATAGAGCTCATGTTTTGTCTGTGCTGCCTTCCCTGGTTTTTGTTTGTGCAATAAACTCTTGTGTGTCTGTACCTGATTTCCGTTTGTTTATTGCTTGACGACGCGGTGGTCACTCCTAGGACCTCCAACTCGTGACATTACCATTCCCCTTGTCAAAGGGGTGTGTCCTTGAACAATCTGATAGTGCCACCACTGATAGATCATAGGACAGTACCAGACTGTGCAGGGACACACTCCCAATTGGTAGCACCCATTTGTCTATTTATTCATAAATGTCTAATAGGAATAACAGAGTAACAGCACAACATACAGTTATAACATAAATTGTCATTTCACGTGGACTACAATTATTTACCTTAAAGGGGTTGTGTCACTTCAGCAAATGGCATTTATCATGTAGAGAAAGTTAAAGCGGTTGTCCGGGTTCAGAGCTAGGGCAGCACTAAAGCCCGCCCATCAGAGCCAGTGCTGGCAGCCCTAAGAAGAGCCCCGTGTCGTCACCAGACCTCCAGAAAAGGCCTTTGCCCTGTGCGATTCAGCATAGGGCAAAGGAAAGCATCAGAGCATGAACTGCTCCAATTCTCAAGTCAGGGGGGCCTCCTGTGTGAAAGTACAAGGCACTTTAATACAAGACACTTACTAATGTATTAGTTGCTGGCTTGATTCATTTTGCCATCTCATTATACACTTCTCGTTTCCATGGTTACTACCACTCTGCAATCCAGCAGCAGTGGTCGTGATTGCACACTATGGGAAAAGGCACGAGCGCCTGTGGTGACCAAGACCATGGAAACTTGCATAGGCCGATGCTTTTTCCTATAGTGCACCAGCATGACAACTGTTGGATTGTAGGGTGGTCATGACTATGGAAATGAGCAGTGTATAATGTGATGGAAAAATGAATCCAGCCAGCAAAGGGGACAATATGGACAGTTACACACATAAAGCCTCTTTTACACGGGTGTTGCGGGAAAAGATGCTGGTGCGTTGCAGGAAAATGCACAATTTTTCTGCGCGAGTGCAAAGTGTTTTAATGTGTTTTGCACACACGTGAGAAAAATCGGCATGTTTGGTACCTAGACCCGAACCCAGACTTCTTCACAGAAGTTTCGGGTTTGGGTTAGGTGTTCTGTAGATTTGATTATTTTCCCTTATAACATGGTTATAAGGGAAAATAATAGCATTCCATGGTGATGGACAATGTGATGGACCATGGGATGAGGGCAGTGACGTCACCAAAGGTCCTTTCCTCCCAGGTCCTCAAAAAAGAAGAAAGAAGACGGGCTGGGCAGCCCCATTCACTTCTATAGGGCCTGCGTTGCGTGAAGAACGCACAATATAGGGCATCTGCCATTTTTACGTAACGCACAACTGATGCGTGAAAATCACCGCTCATGTGCACAGCCCCATTGAAATGAATAGGTCCGGATTCAGTATGGGTGCAATGCGTTCACCTCACGCATTGCACCCTCACGGAATTCTCGCCCGTGTGAAAGGGGCCTTAGTAAGTGTCTTGTATTAACTTTCTATAATTCATAAATGCCATTTGCTGAGTGAGTGAGATAACCCCTTTAACAGACATGTCAGGATTGGTGTCAGGTCCTCTTTGAATGGAATGTGCTGTCTTTAGAAAGAATGTTTAATGCTAGAAATAATCATCTTCATTATAAAAATAGGTACAATAGCAACAGTAATAGCTATATGATAGTTTTATTGATATAACATGTTGATTAAGTACAGTGAGTTAATCAACAACTTGTATGTAGAATGGAGATTCATAATTATACTGTATATTATGCCAATTACTAATCCATTGCCCATGTCAACATGGACGAGCACTATGCTTGTTTAGTAACACTTGGAACTAGTATAGGAGTATTGTTACTGTATGCTGAACATGTACTGTTTCAAGAACCTATATAGAGTCATTATTAGTAAATTACCTTGTATTGGTTGCATAACCTGTCTTGGTATTAAACCACTCTGTGATCAGCTAAGGGTATGACTTCTCTAACTGCCTGGTGATCAATTAAAATCACCAGGGAAATCTTAATTTGGCTACTATTACATAGTGTCCATGTAAATGAAAGGGAGACTATGTAATTAATGTACGCACCAATGGTACATAGCCGTAGCGGCATGATGTAGCTACGTGGACGCACCACGCTGCCGCTTGGGTGCCGCCCCCCCACCTCTCCGCCCGCCTGCTTTCCCTCGCACCGGCAACGCTCCTCCGCTACTACCGATTGAAAATGTTGTAGCGCTGCAGCGCCGTAGACCCGACAGGAATGGGCGTCTGGAGCGTGTCCTGACTAACTGATATTGCAACCGCCTTGTGCCTGCTTACCCTCTCCCCTCGCCTCTGCGCTCGGCCGGCTCACAAACCACGCTGGAAACAGCGTGCTGAATCCATGTGGAGATTGGGCGGCCGGATATAGTTGGAACAGAATTGAGCGAGGGCAGCTTGTTGGGGGACTGAAACACACGGACGTCACCCCGGAACTCAGTGCTGCATCAGTGGAGAATCGGGCCGCACAAGCCACCATACCTGGACCCCCCAAGCGGTTGCCGCACCACCGCAGTAGCGTACCAGGTGAAGTCGTTACTTGTTGTGATCATATGTCCGTTCCTGGCCGACTGGCTGAAGATTGGTGAGAGAAAGTGCACATTTACGGCTACCGCTAATTTATTACTATTACTGACATTTATAACATACTAACAGCTTGAATGAACAACCTTTGCCTTTGAAAACAGCTGCAGATTCTGCAGGCATGGAGACACAATAAAGCCGCTAACATTACTGGATGGATTGCAGGCTGAAATATGAATCTGCGAGCCACTAGGCTAATGGAGTGAGAGGCCCTGCGTATTGTGGGGATCTCCAATATTATATCACCTGCTCCGTATATATATATATATATATATATATATATACTGATCGCAGTAACCACTTTAACTCCATAGATTTACACCCCTAGGTGATTCCTGCCTCTTGCACCCCCACCCTAGGTGAAGGTATTGGCTCGTAGCCTTGATTGGTCTGGCCTTGTTTATATCTGGCCGGAAGGATGAGGACCGGTGAGATTGTGCCTGCCTATGGGTGATATAAACATTGCATCAAAGTGCACAATTCAATAATTCCTTGTGGTGGCAACCTTGCATTGTCAGTGCTAACAGAGTGCACTGAGGGGCTGTGGACTTCTCATCGGCTACCGGCCCATGGCGTTGATCCGGCGATAGAATATTACCCCCCAGTATTGTCTGGGCTGCCTACTGGATGAGAGCAAATGTTGGGGCCCCCTGCGCAATAGGGGGAGGGTGTTGTGTGGTGTAGGGGACCCAACATTCTTTCTTTCTATCCCTTAAATTTATTGCCCTGCTGGACTACTCGTAGGCACGAGTCGATCTTCTGAGCGTAAATTGCTGGGCCACATATGAGAGTGACTATTACTATGGGGGTGGTGGGGCAGATGACTGCTATTAGTACCCGTATCAATTGATTATATGGGATATTTGGATGAACCTAACTTTAGATATCATCATATAAACATATAAAATTATATATAAGAATACTGATATATGTTGAATGAGGGGTTGAATGTTTTGATGTTTTGGGTTTCCAGCTTGGCCTGGGGAAGAGGCAAGTCAGATTTTATTTCCATATATATATGCTGGCCTCCCGGGAAAACTGGACAAACCAATAGGGGATTAATACATAACCCCACTAACCTACTGAAATTGACTGTATCTGCTGTATTGTAAATAAGCTAACAAGCTGTATGACTAGGGGGGACCGGTATACTGGGCTGAGTCAACGTGAGGTAGTATATCCCGGAGAGATTTTGCAATTCTTAATATTTTTTGGGCCTTTATTATATTACCAATTACTAGGATTAAGTAGCAGACAACATGCCAACTAAATATAATAGGAAATCAGTGGGTACAGGATCACCCAAGGGCGGGGGTGGAAGTAGCCCACAGGCCAGAATGGAAAAATACCTGAAATCGCCTGTATCCAAGCCTAGGGGGGGGGGGGGGGGGAAACATTGGAGCCAGCGGAGGCCCAGGGAGACCCACTGATACAGATGGAGCAGCCCAGGGGACCTGAGGTTGATAGATTAGATATTATAGACAGCAAGTTGGTCGACATATTGACGGTAGTACAGACTACGAACCAATCGGTGATAGATATTTCCACCACTGTAAAGACACTACAGACGGATATAACCCTTATCAGAGATGATATAAACAAAATTAGGGCTAGTATTAAATATGTAGAATCCGGGCAGGTGGAGGTTCAAACAGAACAGCGACAGATGGCCAAGAAGATAGATGACTTAGACAGGGAAAACAAGCGGGTTAGCATGAAGCTGGTAGACATGAAGGATAGAGCACGCAGGAATAATTTGAGAATAGTGGGCTTTCCTGAAGGTGCAGAGGGGGATAACCCTGTTTAATTTCTACAAAAATGGCTAATAGAGGCATTGGGAACTGGAGAGGAATCATCCACGTTTTGCGTGGAGAGAGCCCACAGAATACCTTTTAAAAAGCCTCCACTGGGTGCTCCCCCTCGACCCTTCCTGATTAGAATACTACGCTCAAGTGACAGAGACTGGGCGCTTCGGCGGAAGAGAGAACTACAGGAGATTGAATATAATGGGAATTTGATTCATATCTACCCCGATTTCTCCAGGGACACTCAGAACAAGCGTAGGGAATACTACGATATAAAGAAAAGATTACGAGAGGTCAACATTAAATATTCTATGCTGTACCCCGCAAAATTAAGAGTGGTCTATAGGGAAACGGTAATGTTCTTTGATAAAGCTGGAGACGCCCTTGAATGGCTGGATTCTGTGAAGAAATAAACAACACGCTGTCGGGTTGGGTTCGAGGGATGGTGGTTGGATGTGGGGGGATGGGGACATCAGGGGCGAGCCCACTGGCGGAAGGGCGAAATGTAAGAGGTTGACATGATGTGGCACATCAGTGAACCAGTATGGGGGGAAGGGGGGATGGGGGGTGGTTCAGGCGGGGGGTGGTTCAGGCAGAGGGTGGGAGGGTGGGACAAGTTGGGCTCGGGCACGGCCGCGGTTGCTGCTGGGTGGCGGCAAAGTCTTAACATGGAATGTACGCGGGCTTGGGGATAAAACAAAACGGGTTATCGTCTTTGACTTGATCTCTCGTCAACTCCCCGCAATAGTAGCACTATTGGAAACACATGTAGCGCCAGAGATCCCCGCGTATTTAAAAAAAAAATGGGCGGGGCATCAGTTCCACTCCAGTTTCTCCGTATATTCCCGCGGGATTAGTGTATATGTTCACAAAAATGTCGACTATGTCCCTTTGGAACATCGGATAGATGCAGAAGGGAGATACATTTTTCTTCATGGTCAATGGAATGGACGAATTTGTATATTAGCTTTTGTGTATATCCCCCCACCATTCGCTATGACAGTCTTGAATAATTTGGTCTCGTTCGTGTATGGTAGACAGCGGTGTCCGGTGCTAGTATCTGGGGACTTTAATTGTGTGCTGGATTCAGAATTGGACAGAATCTCTAATGCCCTAAAATACAACCAGGGAAAACCATTGTTTTGTGGGTTCTGTGAGGAAATAGGCTTAATGGATGTCTGGCGAGCGCTGTATGGGGACAAACGTGTGTTTTCATGTTTCAGTTAGGCCCCATGCACACTGCCGTTTTTCACGGCCGTGTGCGGGCCGTGGAACCGCGGCCTGGATCCCTCCTGAGAGCAGGAGCGCACGGCGTCACTGGTTGCTATGACGCCATGCGCTCCCTGCTGCCGGCACAGTACAGTAATACACTGGTATAGATCATACCAGTGTATTACTGTATTGCGGCGGCAGCAGGGAGCGCACGGCGTCATAGCAACCAGTGACGCCGTGCGCTCCTGCTCTCAGGAGGGATCCAGGCCGCGGTTCCACGGCCCGCACACGGCCGTGAAAAACGGCAGTGTGCATGGGGCCTAAGACATACAGCGCCATGTCCAGAATTGACCTTGCCTTGGCCAATGGCGAGATGCTTGCTCTAATCCTAAAAATGAAATGCGAAATTCATGGAATCTCAGACCACTCACCTATATTATTAGGCATTAAGGTAGGAATCTTTTGTTATGGAAGGAGGGAGATGAGTACCCATTTCGGCTTATCTTGATTTTTTTTATGCCGGCTTGATTGACAGGCCAATGTGACATGCTGGAATTTAATCAGTACGTTTATTATTAAGAATGCTCATTGGAAGATGTAATATGTATATCCTCTATGCTCCCCCCTTTGCATATATATTTGTATATTGTCTTGATTTTGAAAAAATTTATAAAGAAATATCAAAATAAAAAAAAATTACGCACCAATGGAGTAATGTATCAAACTGGTGTAAAGTAGAACTGTCTTAGTTGCCTATAGCAACCGATCAGATTTCACCTTTCATTTTTAACAGTTCCTTTGGAAAATTAAAGGTGGAATCTGATTGGTTGCTATGGTTCCCCATGTCTACCAGAGCAGTATAATAATACAGCATTTGAAAAGGGGTTGTACAGATAGAATAACAGGACTCCTATATCGGTCCGACTCCCAGCACCCCAACTGATCAGCTATTTGAAGAGGACACGCCACTGTGTCTGTGCTTGGCCCATTCTGTGTGACCAATGAACGTGACTTCACTGGTCTAGGAAGAGACCGTAGCGATGCGGCCTCTTTAAACATCTGAATGACAGGGGTGCGGAGGGTCTGACCCTGCAGATCAGATACCGATAATGACCTTTCCTGAGGATAGGTCATCAATATATAAATCCCGTAAAAAAATATTGTTAAGACTGCTATTGCACGCACAGACGTGCCGCAGTAACCCACCTTAAATATTGCGAATTGCCCTATTCCCTGCAACTGAAAACAAGGCAAGGACAGATATGGTTCTTCAATTACTGTAGTGTTAACTGCTGGTCTGTGAAGAAAAACTTTAGGCATGTGCAACTTAGGTTGGATTTTGGCGTAAAACTCACCAAGTGAATGGATGCGGAAAATAAAACCACCATCCATTAGCAATCCTTTTAAATAATTGGCCATTTTTTTCAGTCAGTACATGGGAGTACAAATAGTTACTTCTGTCCTTCTGAGAGACCCTTGACATATACAAAACCTGGGGGGGGGGGCTATTTTGACATTTCCTTACCTTCCAATTTCTGTAAACTACTGGAGATCCTCTCCATAAAATTACAGTTAAAAGTTATACATAAAATAACAATTCTCATTTTTGTACAGTAAGTTACAGACAGTGCATGAAAACTTTTTGTTTCATCCTTGGCTGGTTGGAAAATGTATTGTGTTTGAAATGAATCTGGGTTGTTAATGCTATGATCATAGCTTGTAAGGGATTGACAGCAAGGACGGACTGGGAACTTAAACTGGCCCCGGAAAAAAAAACTAAAACACAAGTAGTTTGGGGCAACACAAGTAAGTGGGGTCCGCATAGTGCAAAATACCGTCTCATCAGAACCATATACCACAGTGCAGCACAATATATTTCCTGAAAAGCTGACCTTCTGTGGAGGCCATCAATAGCTGCCATTTTCTGTCCTCCTCTAGTTGTCTCGGACTAGGATATGGAGCAGAGGGCTTAGGAGGTGAGATGTGGGCCATAGCAGCTGAAATTAGGAGGGTATGTGCTGTAGCTGGCTAGGTACATGAGTACCTGATTCTCCCAACGTTAATTACCGATGAGAGCTTAATATGTACCTGGCCAGTGGCAGACAGAAGGGCTTAGGTGGCCCCTTAGGCATTGGTCCACTGGGAAATCTCTTGATTAACAGCCAAAAAGTAGATATTGGCTGGGAAAACAATAGGCAAGCAATTTCCCCAAAATCTCAATGCAGGGCTACTTACCAGTGCTCTGATAATGACTGATTGGTCCAAGACATGACTGTCCTGCGTTAATTTATTGAATTAGCTAACAGTGTCAGAATCAATTTTGTGATTTGCAAGCTTTCCCCTACCCAGCTTACTGTAGTATGATGTAGAAGAATATGAACACAACGCTTATCACTGTGACCAAACGATTCAGTCTACATTTTTCATTAATAAAAGAAAAATTTATCTTGAGAGGCTGCTGCCACGAGATTGTATAGTTCACAAAAGATGTCAGCAAGGACGCCTGACCCTGCTTGGCTCTGAAGCTCTCCACTCGAGCATACCATTAACATTCTTCAAATGCCATGGACTACCCAGTTTCTAAGACAATTTTGTGAACATATTCTCCTTCTGATTCTGTCATCCAGGTGCCTTCCAATATAACAGGGCACTATTGTTTCATCAGATACACAGGGTAAATGCCTCCAATTTCAAGCACGAGTTGTTGGTGGTCTAAAAGGTGGTCTAAACTGCCCCAAATGTTATTTTACACATCAATAATTTTAAAGTGGCTACAGGTACAAAATAGTATGGTACAAACTAAAATAAAAACGAAAACAAAAGTTTATAAAGTTCTAAAAAAATATGCTAGAATTGTCTGTGCATTAAAAATATTTTAGATGTTTAAAAGTAATGTACTTTCTATATTTTTTTTATTCATTGAAATCTTAATACTTACAATACATATTCCTTTTATAAATCTGCTTGTATACGCTAATTGCATTTTCTGGATATTATTATGGGAGCTTCCATCTTGCCTGAACTGCTATTAACAGCATTTAGAGGTATGTTTTACAGAAGCCACATGGTCCATTGACACAATAGCCAGGAGATGTTCATTGTCATCTACAGGAGAGTTTTCTAGCTAATACTCTGTGAGGTTATTGTGCAGGGAGGGGCAGTAAATAAGCTGTGACATCGCCTATTGTAAATGGTGTGATCCTGTTTTATCTGTCTGTAGGGGTGTTATCTTTTATTGTAAACCTTTCTGTGTTAATAAGATGACTATTGAAAAGTAAATTCTACAGAACAGGGAGAGGGAGAAATAACTAGTGACATGAAAAATTTTAAATATCACCATAAATTTTGGCAAATAAAAAGATGTTGATTTAGGGTACTTTCACACTAGCGTTTTTCTTTTCCGGCGCTGAGTTCCGTCCTAGGGGCTCAAATCCGGAAAAGAACTGATCAGTTTTATCCTAATGCATTCTGAATGGAGAGTCAGTCCTTCAGGATGCATCAGGATGTCTTCTGTTCAGTCTTTTTGACTGATCAGGCTTTTCAGAAAAACGTAGCATGCAGTATTTTTACCTCCGGCCAAAAAGCCTGAACACTTTGACTGAACGCCTGATCAGGCTTTTTTCCCATTGACTTGCATTAACGCCGGATCCGGCCCCGTGTGTTCAGTCAAAACGGATCCGGCTTTTGCATGTTAAACCCGAAAAATTTGAAAAAAAAGTTAAAGTCCATAAATGGCGGATCCGTTTTTTCCAATGCATTTTTCCATTGTGATCGAAAGCCTGATCAGGATTCAAATGTAATCCGTTTTCACACGTTTTTCCGGATCCGGCGGGCAGTTCCAGTGTCGGAATTGAACGCCGGATTAAAACAACGCTAGTGTGAAAGTAGCCTTAATTAATAGGTAATTTTCTAATGACATGTATACTGGGAATTATGTGCGTTATTGTGGGCTCTTGTTTTTCACTATTTTACACAGGGTTAGAGGCTTTTTACTGGTATATACTGTATAATGAACACCTTGTTTTAACTAGAAAGTTATTCTAAGCCACATTAACTTTAGTCCATGATATATATATATATATATATATATATATACACACATATCAATAGTACCAGACAATTCAGACAAATAGGGCATTTTGGGTGATACATAGACATTTATATCATGCTATCACTCAATCAGGCCTATTAAGGCTCCAAAGGGCTGAACAAACTGATGTGTCCTCCAAGATGACACTTGCATTACCAAGAAAGTCAATAAAAATAGGTGTTAGCATTCTTAAAGTCTTATTTTTATCATCATTTTATTAGGTAATGGTAACATTCATACTGTTAAACACTGACTTAAAAACACTACACATTGAATTTTCAGATAGTCATCAAAGTACTTATTTGACTGTGGGAAAATGTATATAAAAAGTGTCATATTGTCAGCACCAAGTCTTTCTCTGTTATTACATGCAATGCATTTGGAACGTCTTCAGACCCTTTTACTTTTTTCACATATTGTTATGTTGCAGCCTCGTGCGAAAATAAAAAAATAAAAATTTTTACCCCATCATTCTGCACTCAATACCCAATATGAGAAAGTGAATACAGTATGTTAGAATCTTTGCTAATAATTGAAAAGCAGAAACTAAAATATTGCATTATCATAAGTATTCAGAGCTCAGCCAGAGTGACCATTGGGTTCTTTCTTACCAAGTTCTTTCTCCCATGATTGGTGGGGCAGCCATCTCTAGGAAGAGTCCTAATTGTTCCAGACTTCCTCCATTTAAGAATTATGGAGGCCACTGTGCTCTTGGGAACTTTTAGTGCAGCAGAAATTGTTGGTACTCTTCTCCAGATCTGTGTCTCCACACAATCCTGTCTCTGAGCTCTACAGGCAGTTCTTTAGTCCTCATGGCAGAGTAGTTGTTCTGATATTGTAATGACCGGTGTCACGCACAGGGAGGAAAACAGGGAAAGCCCTGCCCAAGGGAGAGGGAAAGGTGGTGACCCCTAACTCACCTTGCGGCTGGCACCTGACTGCCCTGACGTCCCTAGACGGGTTCCTCACCCGTGCGGCGATCACGTGCCTAAACCCTGGCTTTCCCTGAAATGAGCCCTAGATAGTGAACGGGCCGGTGGGATCGCTAGTCCGCACCACTGCACTAAGAGGGAAACACCAGGGAGAGGACAGACAAATACAGACAAACACAAACACCCAGGTGGACGACCACATCAGTCCACAAAGGTCCAACAGGGATCCGGAGGGTAGCGTTCTGAATCAACAGTCAGAGAACGCAGCAACACAGCTCCAGTGGGTCAGGATAGATGTCCAGGCAGGAAGCTCTATCTCTGGCAACCAGAGAAGTGTGAGAGGGGAATATAAGGAGGTTTGGGAGTGCTGGACAAGGAACAGCTGAGGAGAAGGAGCTACGGATCCCTGAGTGAGCCAAAAGGGTTTGCAAAGCAAACTCAGAAAGCTACCATAAGGAAAACAGCCCTATCTTAAATAGAGCGTGCAGCCAACCGCTGCGACTTCCTGACCCCGGGTATAACGGAGTCAGGCGTGGTTCTCGATACCCTCGTGACAGATATGTATTATCAGCTATGAGGTCTTATATGGACAGGAGTGTGTCTTTCCAAATCATGTCCAGTGAACTGAATTTACCACAGGTGGCCCCCAGAGCTAAGTTTCAAGTGTCATAGCAAAGGGTCTAAATACTTATGTCCATATGAAAAAAATAAAATAAAATTAATTTGGAATATATTTTCTAGGCACTCAATCCATTTCTGCATACATCAATTTTTCCCGGGTAGAGATAAAAGTCTAAGGGTAGGCCTAGCCTACGAAATAGCAAATAAAATGCTGCCTAAGGCTAAAAATATGATACCAGTTATGATTATCACTAGGTGTGGCCTGTCAAAAGTCATACAGCACAAAGATAAGAACAGCTAATGTTTGGTCTGTGTGATCTGTCTGCAGCGTGTACAGGGCACAAGGTTCACACACTGAAGGTAGACGTACTGGTAAATAGCATCTAGACTTAAAATGTCAGGGACTGGAACACTGACTTATAAAACCTTCAAGCATGATTTGTGTTCACTCAAGAAAGTGTAGGCAATGCATTTGAAGGATTGTGGATAAGCTGGGTGGAGACCAAACTGCATGGCTGCTTAAAGTCCATTACATCCTGGATATTACAGGATCTCTGCAAATGTTACTGTCTGGTCCCTTTACTTAACTAAGCAGTCATAAAAAGCGACATAAAAATTTAGGATAATCTATCTCAGCATATAGCAGATTTTCGTATTAAAAAGTGACAGCTGATGTTCATAGTAACAGGTAACATGAAAGTTATATGTACATATAGCTCAAATCTCTTGTACAACAAGAAATAACATAATGAAAATAAAAAATAATAATGAAAAACGAGCTAAAGATAGAGACCGATAGATAGACAGATGATAGATAGATAGATAGATAGATAGATCATAGATAGATAGATACCAAAAATGATTGAAACAAGGCAGCACTCCGGTCTTTAAAGTGAAAAAAGTCATCCTTTATTAAACCAATATGCATATTGGTGTAATAAAGGATTACTTTTTTTCACTTAAAAGACCGGAGTGCTGCCTTGTTTCAATCATTTTTGGTAACTATGGATTTTCTATCCGTAAATTCTTAAGGACATTGCACCTGGCATTGGAAGTGCTGGTCATTTTTGTTTCTTTAGATAGATAGATAGATAGATTATAAAGGTTAAAGGGATTCTGTCATGAGAAATTGGTCCTATAAGCTAAACATATGGCGATGTCCCTTGTAAAACACAGAATCCTAAAGTGAGTTTATTAAATGCCCCTGTGGCTCTATATTTCTTCGAAATGTGTCCAAGGGGACGTCTCATAGTGAAAGGTGCCCGGCTGCATCCATCTCGTTTAGGTGCCCAGCGCCGCCTTCAATGCTGAAATTGCCATCCTCCCTTTCTTTCGATCCGCCTACCTCAGTTCAACGCCGCCTCTCGTACGTCTGCTCGATTCAGCCAGATCCTACTAGGTATAACCTGATGCGCCCGTGGAGACTACTGGCAGCGGCCTCGTTTAGCGAAGGCTGTAATAGGGCAGTCAGTGGAGGTTCGAGCGAAGTGCGCCGGCCGGCGCATGCGCACTTCGCTAAACGAGGCCGCTGCCAGTAGTCCCCACGGGCGCATCAGGTTATACCTAGTGTGCACGCGCGGGATCTGGCTGAATCGAGCGGACGTACGAGAGGCGGCGTTGAACTGAGGTAGGCGGATCAAAAGAAAGGGAGCACGGCGATTTCAGCATTGAAGGCGGCGCTGGGCACCTAAACGAGATGGATGCAGCCGGGCACCTTTCACTATGAGACGTCCCCTTGGACACATTTCGAAGTGATTGGCAGGTGATATAAACGTCTTTTTTATGAATATAGAGCCAGAATATAGAGGGGCATTTAATAAACTCACTTTAGGCTTCACTGTTTTACAAGGGACATCGCCATATGTTTAGCTTATAGGACCAATTTCTCATGACAGAATCCCTTTATACATAATTATTATATATTACAAATTGCTGTCTTATAGGATGAAAGAAGCTTACAAAATCTCCAACAGCAAAATATTATTATTGAAGTAATCCAATGGCTTTTGTGACACATAAATATTTTCTTAATTTCTTTTCCAACTACAACACACTTTTGGAAGTTGTAAACCCAACAAGCTTGTCCTCTAAATTCCATTAGGGTGACTTCACATTTCTGCTTGGTTTTTGAGGATTTTTTTATCCTACCCATTGCAAATGAGAGTTTTGGCAAGATTGAACGTAATTTCTTTCCTCACTGCAGTTTTTAAAAAGCAAGCGGAAAAAAAACCACATGATATAAAAAAACAACGTAGCCCACTCAGGCAACAAATATTATTCAGTGGTGTGTCCCCTCAGTAGATTCTGTGAAGACATTCTCTCGGTAGACTCACCACAACCAGACTTAGGCAGTTTTCATGCTGCTAAACTATCTTGGTACTCAGAGACTTGTTAGAGCCACTCTGATCAAAGAAGTATCTATGGGGAAACCTCCTCTCAGTAGCATAGGCATAAGCCCAACTTTCTGTTTGGTGCCAACAAACTACCAGTACTTTTATTATTCCACTTTAATTCTGCCTCAAAACTTCCGAGCAAGCAGTATCCCACCATCTAAATGGTACAGGATTACTCTGTCACCAGATTTCCTCTGCACAGATTTTTTTTTAGAGATCTGTCCGAATCAAATCGCAAAAGATTTGGATAAGGCTAGAATATGATTTTTTTGAATATTCAAGATGAATTTGATTCCTTTACAATTGATTTGCTCATCTCTAACTGGGCATGATAGCTGTTGGTCAAATGAATGTTCAGTCGAAGCTTATCTTATGGGTATAGCTGCCTAACTTGCACCCTTAAAGGGTCCATCAATATTAAAATCCCAGAAAACCCCTTTAAGCACTTCAAGTAATAAAATATGGTTTCGAGAAAGTACAATTTTTCTGTCTCTTTAGATTAAAGGGAGTCTGTCACCACATTTTAACATTATAGACCGCTTACATAGCACTGTTGCATAACTGTAGATGATTCAAATGGTACCTTTGTTGTGTTCTTGTGAAGTTCATCCGAGGCAAAAACTGACTTTTATTCGTATGTAAATGAGGGCTTGCAAATGCCCAGGGGCGGCATTCACTTCGTTAGAGCCCCGGCTGCTCTGCCTCTTTTGCTCTTATCCCCGCCCCAGCCTCTGCCTCTGCCCACACTTCTCTTGCGTCCTCCTTCTCTCCCAGTGAGATCCCGCGCCTGCGCTCTCACTCGCTGGGCCGGGGCAAGCGCACTACGATGCCCATTGTGGGCACGGCATCACTAAGGCTACTGCGCCTCTGGTCCGCCTCCTTGACGCTGGTTTCGCGCCGTTGGCCGGGACATGCGCAGTAGCTACAGTGATGCCATGATGCCACAATGGGCATTGCAGTGCGCATGCCCCAGCCCAGCGAGGGAGAGGGCAGGAGCGGGATCTCGCTGGTAGAGAAGGAGGACGCAACGTAAGAGAAGAGTGGGGAGAGGCAGAGGCTGGGGTGGGGATATGAGCAAAAGAGGCAGAGCAGCCTGGGCTCTAACAAAGTGAACGCCGCCCATGGGCACTTGCGAGCCCTCACTTACATACGAATAAAAGTCAGTTTTTGCCTCAGGTGAACGTCACAAGAACACAACAAAGGTACCATTTGAATCATCTACAGTTATGCAACAGTGCTATGTAAGCGGTCTAAAATGTCAAAATGTTGTGACAGACTCCCTTTAAGTAACCAAATACTGTATTCACTTGTAGTTGCAGCCTAAGGGATATCCAATAATGTGTAGGTATTGAGGCTGTTAAATTGCATTTACTGTAATTGACGATAACTGAATTGTTGGACTATTCGATTAACCTTTCTGTGATCCCGCACATTAGACAGACAAGTTTATATTGAAATGGTTGGATTTTTAATGAAGTGAAACCCTAGAATCAGATGATTGCTGGCTATAATATCACACTGTGGTCAAAGTTATGCTTTTATTGTTCAGTTATGCTATTTTAAAACTGTCCTGGGCTATAAAAGATCCTCCTCAATAAAACACATCTTGGGTAGAAATATCCATTGTGGGGTAATTACAGACTTGAATATTACATCCCATATTGTGCCTTTTAAGTATCTACCTCTGGTCCAGTAGATATAATGGAAAAACTTAAGTCTAATGTATTAATTTTTTATTTTTATTTTTATCTAAACCCTTCTTTACTAGGGGTCTACCAAACAGGCACAGGCCTAGTCCTTGAGCATGGGCCCTCCACTTACCATGTGCCATTTATAATACTGCTGAGCAAATGAGCCTTTGAGACCCCTAAAGCTTAAACCCCAGGTACAAATGCTGTCTTTGCATTCCAATTTCAGCGATGACTGCCACAAGAGCGCTGTTGACTTCTGCATTTATACAGATTACAAGGGAGATTTATCAAAACTGGTGTAAAGGAAAACTGGCTTAGTTGCCCATAGCAACCAATAAGATTTCACCTTTTATTTTCAAAAGGAGCTCTGAAAAATTAAAGGTGGAATCTGATTGGTTGCTACGGGCAACTAAGCCAGTTTTCCTTTACATCAGTTTGCTAAATCTCCCCCTACATGCCTATATCATTGTACTAATGATGTGTCGATATTTAGCAGCAGGACATTTTACTGCAGGAAATTCAAATATTAAAAGGTATCTGCCAGCAAATGTAGGAGGGAGGGCATTTCTTTTCTTCCGAGATGACCAAACAATTTCAACTCTGTGGGTGCACCTGTGAAACAAATAGACTCTTGGAAGTTTATTTCAAGGAAATGTGTCATCAGAAAGTGACCTATTGTTTAACCTTTAATTTCTCCTGATGTTTTAGTACGTCATCGAGGCAGGAGAGCTTCATGGGGTGGGGTCATCAGCTGGTCCAGCTCCATACACAACGGGTGCTGGCTGTGTATTACAGCTGGCACCTGGGTGCAATGACCGACATCAAATATAACTCGGATCAGGGCCGTCTTTAACGCTGGGCAAAAGGGGCAGCTGCCTCGGGCCCAGTTGCTCATGGGGGGCCCAAGGCAGCTGCCTCTTGAGCTCCGCTGGCCACTGGTGATGTGGGGGGCGGCGGCAGGGCACAGGGAGATGAGCGCTTCCATTGTGGAAGCGCTCATCTTCATAGTCATCTGTATCGCCGTCCTGTATCGAAGTGCTGTGGCGGGGTAGGTAACAGCATCGGAACACCAGGGAGGAGACATCAGCTTTTCTCCCTGGGTGTTTCTTCTCCCTGGCTGAAGAAAGGAGAAGGAACGCCCACAGAGAAAAGCTGATGTCTCCTCCCTGGTGTTCCAATGCTGTTACTTAGCATACAGCGCCAGAGAATGTAACGGGGGCCACAGTGGCGCAACGGAGCTGCACCCATAAATAATAGTAAGTGCAGGGACATCCCCCATGTATGTCCTACATGTCCTGCTACTTAGTTAATAAAGTATGGACCCATGAAATGTCCTCCAGTAGTCAGCGGAGCTCAAGAGACAGTTGCCTTGGGCCCCCTTGGAGCCACACCGCCCGGGGCAGTTGTCCCTTTTGCCCCACGTTAAAGACGGCCCTGTTGAAGGGCACTATCTGCATGGTACTACTATTATCAGGGGTTTATTTGTTTCTGCAGTATAGCATTGGGAAGCACAGCGGCACAGTATTGGGAGTGGTAGGATGATTTGTCCAGAAGATGAGAGGATGATGGAAAAGTAGTAAACTAAGATTTAGTTTGTCAAACTGCAGAGACAAGAAATGGCTGAAAAATGGTGGTCTGGTCTTAAGGTCTGAAAGGAGAAGATGAGGAAAGAGAACATCTACATCAAAGAGACGTCACTGGATGTAAGAGGTATGTGGTGCTGCATTACCCTGTATGTAGGGGTGGAAGGAGGGTTTAGTAGTACAGTACTATCTGCACAATGTAAAAAAAAGAAGTTATCTGCAAAATACTATATATTTGTGTCAGAAGTTGTGCTTTTTTTATTTTTTGAATAATGATACAGCCATTTTATTTGATACTTTTGTGCTGATTCTTTTTTTTTTCTCTATATATTAAGGGACAAACCACAACAGCTAAACGTAGTAGTTCTGGTGTCTATATTATTTCTCTGCAAGATTTTTCATGTAAATACTACCTTTTCCGAAAAAAGGCAGTATTTACATTACTGCCAAGGAACACCTTTAGTAGCCACTCATCATTAATAAAGTTTACTACTCTACTAGGTGTGTGGATTTTTTTTTGTGTGTGTGTGTTGTGGTGGAGGGAGGGATTGCATGCTAGGGTGTGGGCATGTGGGATCCAGGGGGCCCAAGTAAATTCTTGCTCAGGGTCCAATCAATATTAAAGACGCCCCTGACCGGTCATTTAACCCCTCAGATACTGTGGTCAAAATTGTCTATGGCATCAGAACAGTTCATGCACACAAACATATTTTCTTTCTGTTTCCATTAAGTTTTTTTTTGTAGACCGTATGCGGAATTATTCATTTCAAGGGGGCCACAAAAAAACCCAGTAGTTACTCCGTGTGCATTCCGTTTCCGTATGTCTATTCCACAAAGAGACAGAACATGTCTTAATATTGTCTGCATTACGGACAAGGATAGGACCTTTCTATTAGGGGCCAGCTGTTCCGTTCTGCAAAATATGGAATGCACATGGATGCCATCTGTATTTTTTGTGGATCCGTGTTTTGGACTGCAAAATACATATGATCATGTGCATGAGGGAGGAGATTATGGGGCTGCAATCAGCTGCTATGACAGCCTTGGGCCCCGTAAAGTCTCCCAGGCTTGTTGTCATAGCGAACTGCCTGCAAAGCTGAGCCTGAGGCATGGCCTAAGATAATAGGTATCCCTGCATGCAAAAATATCTGATCTATTAAAATACAAAGATATTTTTCTTGCACAGTGAATTCTGTAACTGTAAAAAAAGAATTCCCAATTCACAGTTTTTGGTCATTTTGTCCCTCCCAAAAAATAATCGTACTTGCGGAATAATCTTTGTCATGTCATATTTAGTGTATAGCGAAAGCTAAAAAATACTAAACCTGAAAAAACATGCTGGAAATGCATTTTTTTTTTTACCTCACTAATTTTTTCTCTTCTAATTTTTCAGTAGAAAATATGCTAAATTAAATGGTGTACACCTTTGTCCTCTAAGCCTGTGTGAAATGCTGTGTGGACAAAAAAAGTAAACACTTGGGTCCTGGAATGCGAGGAGGTAAAAAAGAAAATTGGCCTCGTCCTTAAGGTGTTAAATCAAGTTTTTTTGTCACTTTGTTTAAAATTTTCTATCTATATTTAAAAAAGACAATCCGAAAATGTTCTTCACACTGGCCACTACATTTAAAAAATGTCAATGTTCCTATTCTTTGAGAGCAGCCACATGATCCACGGATAGTTTAGAGGGGACTTTAATAATTTCTATTGGAGAGTTTTCTTGGCATGCTCTGTGACTTGTTCGGAGGTCCAGAGGGAGTAGATAGGCTGTGACATCACCTTTTGAGAATGGTGGATTCTGTGTTATATCTGTCATTGTAATCCTTCCAGTTTTAATGCACTGGCTCTTAAAAAGGTATGTGTACAGAACAGGAACTCTCAACATATTATGAGACCTAGTGACAATTACCTGTATGGGTATTTAACAAAAAATAAGACAGTAACATGGAAAATTAAACTATCACCAGAATTTTTTTTAAAAAATATGTTCAACATGAAAACATGAGTTACATGATAGGACATTTGCTGATGACACATTCCCTTTAAAATGCAAGGTAGAAGTGCTTACGTGGACCATGTCATCTTAGGGCTCTTTCACACCTGCGTTCTTGTCTTCCGGCATAGAGTTCCGTCGTCGGGGCTCTATGCCGGAAGAATCCTAAACTGTTTTATCCTAATGCATTCTGAATGGAGTGAAATCCATTCAGGATGCATCAGGATGTCTTCAGTTCCGGAACGGAACGTTTTTTGGCCGGAGAAAATACCAGAGCATGCTGCGCTTTTTGCTCCGGCCAAAAATCCTGAAGACTTGCAGCAAGGCCGGATCCGGAATTAATGCCCATTGAAAGGCATTGATCCGGATCCGGCCTTAAGCTAAACGTCGTTTCGGCGCATTGCCGGATCCGACGTTTAGATTTTTCTGAATGGTTACCATGGCTGCCAGGACGCTAAAGTCCTGGCAGCCATGGTAAAGTGTAGTGGGGAGCGGGGGAGCAGTATACTTACCGTCCGTGCGGCTCCCGGGGCGCTTCAGAGTGACGTCAGGGCGCCCCAAGCGCATGGATAACGTGATCGCATGGCACGTCATCCATGCGCATGGGGCGCTCTGACGTCATTCTGGAGCGCCCCGGGAGCCGCACGGACTGTAAGTATACTGCTCCCCCGCTCCCCCGCTCCCTACTACTACTATGGCAACCAGGACTTTAATAGCGTCCTGGCTGCCATAGTAACACTGAAAGCATTTTGAAGACGGATCCGTCTTCAAATGCTTTCAGTTCACTTGCGTTTTTCCGGATCCGGCGTGTAATTCCGGCAAGTGGAGTACACGCCGGATCCGGACAACGCAAGTGTGAAAGAGGCCTTAGGTAATGAATATGCAAATATGGCTTATGTGAAATAAACTACAGTAACAATATATTGTTAAAAGGGTTGTATGGGACTTAAATATTGATGACCCATGCTCAGGATAGGTCATTAAATATCGAATGGTTGGGGTCCAACTCTTGGCACCACCATCAATCAGGTGTTGGAAGGGGCCTTGTCTTTGGCTTGTGATGTCTACACTGAGCACAGCTGCTATACCAAGCACTGTTGCTATACAATGCAAGGCGCTGTGTTCTGGTATACTATGAAGAGGCTGCATCACTCCCCTGGACCCCAACCAATCTGATATTGATGACCAATCCTAAAGATAGGTTATCCATATTTACCGGTAATTCACAGAAAACTCCTATAAACCTATTAGTACAAATACTACAAAAGTGGAGCAGCAGCATGTATATATAAAGCAGCACAACCAGGATTGCCAATCGGGCAGAAATTTCAAGAATTGTGTATAAATAAGGGTCCATTCACACGTTCGTATGTGCGTTCTGCATTTTGCGCACCACACATCGCCTGCACTCTCATAGAAAATGCCTTTTGTTGTCCCCAATTGCAGCACATTGCGGACAGCACAGTCCAGCCCCATTGAAAATAAATGGGTCCGCACCTGTTCTGCAAAATTGCGGAACCGATGCGGACCGATTTTGCGGACGTGTGAATGGACCCTAGGGGACTTTTATCCAGTGTCCATGATTTTTTTGAGGCTGGTGGTAAGTGACCAGGTCCCTGCTGGCAATATGTTCTTATCAGTATACTCAGCTACAGAAATGTATTACTTGTAATCTTTATAATTTATTATGGTTTTCCAATTTACAGATAAAAACTGCTGTCTGTCTGTGATTCTGATAATTTGTCCAGAAAAATAAAAAAATTCAGCTTGGCAAAACTGAGCTCAATAACCTCACTTTCTGGCAGAGAGAGACTACTAGTCGAGTTAACTGGTTGATACCTTTATAAGCAGGTTGGGCAAGGTTAGTTTATTCATTTTATTTAGCCAAGCCATCAAAAGAAATCATGTTTTACATAGAACACGTTCTTTGCTATTGCACAGATTAGCTTGCTACTATTAGCATTGGGGAAATATTCTCCTTTAGAATAGTTTACATCTAAAATAATATTTGTTGCAACCTTTTAAATAATTTTCCAAGATCACTGTAGCTGAGCCCAGGACCTTGTTATCACAGAGCCATGAAGCAAAATATTGCACATTTTGGAGTTGTCAATGGCTGGTCCAATTATGAGGAGTACAGTTTATTATTATGAGGGGATGTGGCTTCAATTATCATAAACATGGCCCTGATAGGGGGACAGAGATTAAGATATAGGGGGGATTTATTAAAACTGACATTGTATACATCAGTCTTAATTTGCCCTGTGCTAGCGGAAGATGAGACACATTTATTAAGAGGTACAATAATAATAATATTGTTGCATATTCCACTCTCCGTGCATCAGAAATGAAATCTACTCTGGCCAGGAGCTGAAGTAGATATCTAACATAATGAGCAACAAGAGGTCCATGGCCCACATTCTCCCGCCTATGTCCCAACCACTTTTCAGAAAGAAAAGGCTAAAAAGTTAGTCTGTGATGTGGACCAAATATGCCCATTGAAGTCTATTGGTCCATGAAAAAACACTGACACAATATGCAGGGGCAGACTGGCCATAGACTCTACAGGGACTAAGACCTCTTCAGGCCATCAGGTATGTTACGATCTAACAGCCTTAACATTAATTTACAAATAGGATAATCAGGTATTTACGTACCCATCCGGATACCAGAGATGCCCTACTGCTTTCAACTGTATCACCACTGGCAGGATGGTGATACAGTTTAATACTATGATGGCACAGGAGCCTATGGCTTCCTTTCCCGTCGTTCAACCTCATAGGAAGCAGGCCACTAGACTTCAAGCCTATGAAGCAGTGTATAAATGGCACAGGAACCCAGTCATCTCAGGATCCAGGCTGGAAGAGGCCTGTGGCCTGCACTGCATATGGTATGGCTGAGCCCGTCTACTTGTGTTGCTCCCACCTTCTGTCAATTTGGATGGGCCACTTATACTCTTTTTTTCCAGGACCACTTTTAGTTGCCAGTCTGCCCCTGACAACACAGATGACATCTGTGTTCTGTCAGTGTTTCACAGACCATTAGTAGGAGAGGCTTTGGAAATTCATTTTCAGTTGAAAAGTATATGTGGAATACAGATGACAGGCAGACCAAACAAGGATTCTTCATGGACATTTTTCACTGAGGAACCACTGACCATCTTGTCACAGATGTCATCATGGGCATGGAAATCTGAATGACACCTACTAGTCATAACAATTGCTGGAATCAGCTACAGACAATAGGTGGAAAGTGCCTATGGCTAAAAAGCTTTTGTAGTCTATGACCATCCTTATCTATCAATGTGTTTATGAAAATCAACAATGAATGGTGGCTCCCTGGTTAGCACTGGTGACTTGCAGCGCTGGGGTCCTATGTTTCAATCGGGAACCCTGACCAGGATCATGTCCATCAATATTATTCTATCAATTTACTTCTATGGATGTATTTGGATAGGATTGGAATAATCTCTTATTTGACATCCTGTGATATAGTCATACATGAGTATATAGTTATCTGGCTATTATTATCTAATTGAGTCTTTCACTTTAAGATGGATGTATTGGACCATATTCACATAACTGTATTTTTGGTCCTCACCCGATCCATATATTTTTTATTTTTTTAGGGATTCGATGCGAACCCATTCATAAAAAAAAAAATGTGGACCACACACCTTGTCCTGTGTTCTGCAGCCCTGCAAAAAAAGATAGAACATGTCCTATTCTTGTCTGCAAAACATAGACATTGTCACAATGGGTGACAATTGTCACAAACGTCACACAGACATCATCCATATTTTTTGTGAATCCGCGTTTTTCAGACCGCAAAATACATACGGTTGCGTAAATACACCCTTATGTGCTCTAAGTGTATGCATGCCGATGACAGTTCAGTAAATCTAGCGATGTGCTTCCGGGATTTGGGCTCATGTGCCAGTGTGAGCAATCATATGATGGTGTGTATAGAAGCACGGAAGAATGCGCAGAAGTGTGTCGTTTATTTTTGAAAATGCCGGAATACATGTGACTTATTCATTACGGCTTCTACTAGTCGATTGGTGAATAGCGTCATATCTCCGCCCTTTGGATATTTAAATAATTGTCAATGATGAAGATGAGATAAAATATATACTATATTATGAATATGGGAACTATATTAATTGTGATAAGGGTACGATATAGTGAATATACTGTAGCATTTTTTATATAATCAATTTATGCATGTATTTTATGTATTTATGGTATGTATGAGTTAATGAGCACTTGATAATGTATGGAGTTGTCAGTATTACATTGCTTATAAAAGATCCTGAGATAAGACTGAAACTTTGTGCCAGTAGCATTATTGTATAAAGGTGTTTTTGTTGGACACTATTCACATTGTAGAGCTGCAGATCTTCCTTTTTTGTGTCATGGAAGAAGAGATGGTTGTGATTATGATAATCAATAATTATATATATGTATATATTCAATATATATTGTATAAATCCATATCTATTCATACCGTGTTAACTATTTTTAATATTTACTAGCTTGCTCATTAAATTAATTACTGCAATTGCAGGAAATACTTGCACTGGGCTTGCTGCTTGAGATAACTCTAATTATATGCTGGCAGATAGGGATAGTTCTCCATTAGCAAGCCATTCGTACAGCAGTTCTTGCAGAGAATACACTGTCATAACTCCCAACTTTTGAAAATCACAAAGAGGGACAATATACGTAAAAAGTGATTTATAAAATGTGAAGACGGAAACACACATTCATAAACAGAATACGATCAAGCTCATCAAAAAGTTACAAGGGAGGGTCCAAATCCAGGGCAATTACAGGGTTAACAGTGATTAGTGAAACAGGCACTCCTTGGATAAGGGAAAAGTAGGCAATACATAGCAATGCTACGGCACCTAGCCAAATACAAAATATGTGTTGGAAACCAGAGCACCTGAATCAGCCTTTAATAAAACAAACATGCCTTTGATAGTTATGTGTAACTAGTAGGAGCATTGTTTAATATTGAATATCATAAGACAACACCTCACAACATTCATCACAGAGCTGACACATTAAACAAAGATGGCTGTATGGCCATACTGGCTAGTTTATTCATTCTATATCTATGACATCTATTATGATGGAGAGTGGTCCTGAGAAATTGAAGCTCTGGAGCTTTTCAGTATGCAAAAACCAGTAACCATTTGTCTGCCCAGTAAGGTGCCTTCAAAAAGGTGTGGAGGTCTTATTTACCAGAGGTGGCCGTTATCCATGGCAGCAGCTCCCAAGTCACAGGGGATATTGTGCCACCTGTGACTGATCCTTTTTAGTGTAGACACAGCAAAAAATACCGTCAGCTCAGTCATAACATATTACATCTATGATATTTATCTATTTCTGTCTGTCTCTCTATCAGTCTATCTAATATCTATCATCTCATATATCTGTAGACTAGCGATAATCCATTGTTCTATTTAGATAAAACAGAAGATAAAGATCTAAAACTCTTCATCGTGAGGCAGAAGAGACGCAGATTAGCAGCACAGCATTTTTCATAAAGTCTTACAAGTATCATATTTAAAGAGCTTTTACCTCAGGAAGAGAATCTCGTCACCAGCTCTTTTTGAGCTTCCATCCTCTGTAAAATGAACTTCCAGCACCACGGTAGACTGGCAACCTCCACGCAAGCATGAGAAACCAAACACTGGACCAGAAATCAAACAGCTACCAGTGACGAGGCACAACAAAGCGCACGCCAGGTACAGGTGTCTAACAGCAGAACACCTTCAGCATGAAATCAGTAGCAGCACAGTACAAAAGGCAGTTCAAATTACTGCTCAGCGGCCAGCCAATCCTCAACGAGGCAGGTCTTGCTAAGAAGAAACCGTGACGTAAGGGGAAGTGCTCCAGCAGAAATGAAAAGGAATTCAGTTTCAGTAATGATTTTTCATTTCAGAAATCAACTGCTGTTTCAAAGGGAAGAAACCATAAAAACTTTGGACAGACATAACCTGTTTCCGCATGAATCAGTTTATGTAGAAGAACTTATCTTCATCTTATAACCAAAGCATCTGACCATCTCAAGCAATGGGAGGGTGTAAACCTCTTGTTGTCTACACACATCTTATTATCATTAAATGGGTTGGCCACTTTCTGACGACTGTTGACCAGTGTGCATGTAAGATGACTATAAGGCACCTACTAATATAGCCTTTGTTCATATTATGTGCCGTTTGCTATATTTCACAAGCCATGTCTGCCTAAAGGTACTGTCCATAAGATGGCTGCTGATGGAGAGTCATGTGACCAGACTCAGCAAGTTGGAACCTCGCAAATCATGCGCTGCGAAGGCAGACCATTCTGTCGCTAAAGTCCACACACTCTCCTGGACATGGTTAGACAGATGGCCCTGCTGACATTGCTGGTCATTTCAATTTTCAGAGAAATGATGTTCATAAATGATCACTCGCATGAATCATGAGAAAAAGGTAGTGAATAGTGATCTGGATTAATTAAAACTTAACTTTTACTTTTGATACGCTATAAAATATATCCCTCAAAATATACTAGAGGTTGAATGTAAAATACAGTTTTCCACAGTCCCACACTCAGGGGGGCTCCTTGGAAACAAAAACAGCTGTGTCTACACTTATACAATATACAATATATATTTAGTTTCAGACACTAAAGGGTGACAAGAGCTGATAAGCACAAGCACCTTAGGTGCACAAAGACGAGGTAGCAGTAATCAGTGTATACTGGCACCCTATGTGCACAATTCAAGCAATAATGCGGAAAACAACATATAACAGTGTATACATAATGCACAGCGGCATAAAGAAAAAACAAAAAAACACACAGTGTTTAGGTGCAAGAAGATACCGTGCAATGGAAATGCACAGCTGCACCTATGTCATAAAGGTAACATCAATGCCTGCGGCCCCAATTGTGTACCGCAACGAAGGGAGGGGGTCTTTCATCTGTCCCTTTCTCTTTTCCCTTTCTGTTTTGCACCTACCTGTGCATTCTATTCCACTTGGGAGCCATCTATCCCAATGGTTCTTGTACCTGCTGGCGAGTCCTCCTCCCAGCAAATGCTTGGTGTTGAACACCGTCTCTGGCAAGCGAAACATATTTTAGCCCACTTTTCATATTCCCCTGATGAGAGGATTGTTTCTGCCTCAGAAACGTGCATGTTGGGATCTTTTCAGGGCAAAATAGGGAACGCAATTCCAGGGTTAGGTTCCGGACGGAGGCCCAACTAGTGGGACACACCGTGGTTAAATTAACAGGGCTATTGTAGGTCCCTGAGGGTCGTCTAGGGACAAATAGGAACATCTTCCTGTGATCCCCCCATATCGTGAAGACTCCCTACCATCGAACCGGACCACCCTACCAAGAAACAACAGAATGGAGGTGTCTGAAGAGCCCATCACCTGTAGGGTAGGACACTGGGTTTCAATGGTGCTGCCGTGCACCTTTATGACATAGGTGCAGCTGTGCATTTCCGTTGCACGGTATCTTCTTGCACCTAATCATTATGTGTTTTTTCTTTATGCCGCTGTGCATTATGTACAGGTCCTTCTCCAAAAATTAGCATATTGTGATAAAGTTCATTATTTTCTGTACTGTACTGATAAACATTAGACTTTCATATATTTTAGATTCATTACACACCAACTGAAGTAGTTCAAGCCTTTTATTGTTTTAATATTGATGATTTTGGCATACAGCTCATGAAAACCCAAATTTCCTATCTCAAAAAATTAGCATATTTCATCCGACCAATAAAAGAAAAGTGTTTTTAATACAAAAAAAGTCAACCTTCAAATAATTATGTTCAGTTATGCACTCAATACTTGGTCGGGAATCCTTTTGCAGAAATAACTGCTTCAATGCGGCGTGGCATGGAGGCAATCAGCCTGTGGCACTGCTGAGGTGTTATGGAGGCCCAGGATGCTTCGATAGCGGCCTTAAGCTCATCCAGAGTGTTGGGTCTTGCGTCTCTCAACTTTCTCTTCCCAATATCCCACAGATTCTCTATGGGGTTCAGGTCAGGAGAGTTGGCAGGCCAATTGAGCACAGTAATACCATGGTCAGTAAACCATTTACCAGTGGTTTTGGCACTGTGAGCAGGTGCCAGGTCGTGCTGAAAAATGACATCTTCATCTCCATAAAGCTTTTCAGCAGATGGAAGCATGAAGTGCTCCAAAATCTCCTGATAGCTAGCTGCATTGACCCTGCCCTTGATAAAACACAGTGGACCAACACCATCACTGACTGTGGGTACTTGACACTGGACTTCAGGCATTTTGGCATTTCCCTCTTCCCAGTCTTCCTCCAGACTCTGGCACCTTGATTTCCAAATGACATGCAAAATTTGCTTTCATCCGAAAAAAGAACTTTGGACCACTGAGCAACAGTCCAGTGCTGCTTCTCTGTAGCCCAGGTCAGGCGCTTCTGCCGCTGTTTCTGGTTCAAAAGTGGCTTGACCTGGGGAATGCGGCACCTGTAGCCCATTTCCTGCACACGCCTGTACACGGTGGCTCTGGATGTTTCTACTCCAGACTCAGTCCACTGCTTCCGCAGGTCCCCCAAGGTCTGGAATCGGTCCTTCTCCACAATCTTCCTCAGGGTCCGGTCACCTCTTCTCGTTGTGCAGCGTTTTCTGCCACACTTTTTACTTCCCACAGACTTCCCACTGAGGTGCCTTGATACAGCACTCTGGGAACAGCCTATTCCTTCAGAAATTTCTTTCTGTGTCTTACCCTCTTGCTTGAGGGTGTCAATGATGGCCTTCTGGACAGCAGTCAGGTCGGCAGTCTTACCCATGATTGCGGTTTTGAGTAATGAACCAGGCTGGGAGTTTTTAAAAGCCTCAGGAATCTTTTGCAGGTGTTTAGAGTTAATTAGTTTATTCAGATGATTAGGTTAATAGCTCATTTAGAGAACCTTTTCATGATATGCTAATTTTTTGAGATAGGAAATTTGGGTTTTCATGAGCTGTATGCCAAAATCATCAATATTAAAACAATAAAAGGCTTGAACTACTTCAGTTGGTGTGTAATGAATCTAAAATATATGAAAGTCTAATGTTTATCAGTACATTACAGAAAATAATGAACTTTATCACAATATGCTAATTTTTTTAGAAGGACCTGTATACACTGTTATATGTTGTTTTCCGCATTATTGCTTGAATTGTGCACATAGGGTGCCAGTATACACTGATTACTGCTACCTCGTCTTTGTGCACCTAAGGTGCTTGTGCATATCAGCAGAAAACAGAAGAAAAGAGCTTAGAGTACCAATAATTAAAAAAATATATACGTTTTTATTAAATTCATGATAAAAAACACACATGTAGTAAATATCAAGGACAGGGTAAGGGAGCAGGGAAAAAGAAAACGAGCGCCATCCTGGACGGACACACTGGTCACAACGTATAATGGTCTATCAATAGGGTTACTGCAGATATGGGAAAAACAACTGATAATGTATGGTACAATGACCAACCCATAGGTGCAGACCTGATGAATAATTTACTGTAGAGGGTGAGTGGAGATCAAAAAATGGTCAAGCCGCCATGGCTATAGTGCATAATATATGGTACAAAAAACATAGGTCATACGAGGTGTAGACAGTGTACCAATAAATCAACAATGATGGACCAAGCGAAATAGCTCAACGTTGGCAGCACATAGCCATGGCTGGGAACCTGTGATCAAACACTCACCGATATGGGACCAAATGTGAACGGAAAACCAGGATGGCGCTACCTATGTTTTTTGTACCATATATTATGCACTATAGCCATGGCGGCTTGACCATTTTTTGATCTCCACTCACCCTCTACAGTAAATTATTCATCAGGTCTGCACCTATGGGTTGGTCATTGTACCATACATTATCAGTTGTTTTTCCCATATCTGCAGTAACCCTATTGATAGACCATTATACGTTGTGACCAGTGTGTCCGTCCAGGATGGCGCTCGTTTTCTTTTTCCCTGCTCCCTTACCCTGTCCTTGATATTTACTACATGTGTGTTTTTTATCATGAATTTAATAAAAACGTATATATTTTTTTAATTATTGGTACTCTAAGCTCTTTTCTTCTGTTTTCTGCCGTTATGCTCGGAGCTTGTACCGAGTTATTTTCTTTCGGGTGTCCCCCTATATTTATTTATTATACGGGCACTGCCCTTGTTATATATGCTGGGGGACTTCTGGGGTCGTTTTCTTCTCTTTCTGCTTGTGCATATCAGCTCTTGTCACCCTTTAGTGTCTAACACTGATTGTATAAGTGTAGACACAGCTGTTTTTGTTTCCAAGGAGCCCCTCTGAGTGTGGGACTGTGGAAAACTGTATTTTACATTCAACCTCTAGTATATTTTGAGGGATATATTTTATAGCGTATCAAAAGTAAAAGTTAAGTCTTAATTAATCCAGATCACTATTCACTACCTTTTTCTCATTTCAATTTTCCCATTTGAGCCTGTGATGTCTAAATATATGATGAAGGAATGCCACAGTTCCTACCCCGGTGCCTAAATATCCACATTTTGTTCTCTGCCTGCATAGCTTGCACACAGAGATGGTTTTGTCAGCCAGCAATTTTCAAAGAATTCCCACACAGGAGATGCCCAACAGAGCTGCCACTATATGAGCTTTCTCTAGGTTTGAAAATTTGTTTCACCGGACTCCAACAACAGTAGCCTCACCTGCTCCCGAACTGACCACAGTATAAGTAGATATGCCCCTGGCATTTTTTTTTTAGATGTACTGGCCATATGTCAGCCCCTCCCTTTATTGCCACCACAATCCTGCTCCTATGATGTTATCATCTCTTTGATGTCATGGAAATCTTGACCTTTCTCATGTTTTTCATCTCTATATTGTCCCCAAGTACACGTACCACCACGGCTACCAGTGTCCCTACCACCACCATGGCTACAAATGTCACTACTACCACCATCAACACAGCTTTACTGTATATTTCAGTCATCATGCCATCCCCCTCCTCCACCTTAATTTCCTCCTTCTGGTAGTGCAAATGCTGACTGTTGTCATACAACTTACCAACAGGAAGACTATATGAAATATTTTCTTAGCACCAGAGGTATTGACACTTAGGAGAAAAGAAGGCTGCCAACTAGGAGGGTTCGTTGAAGATAGAGATGATGGAAAATAAATGCTTCTATCAGAACTCATATTAACTGTTAAGGGCAATAAACAAGGAGGAATGCAAGCTACAAGGTACCACAATGTGAGGCAAAGAAGGGTCAAAGACAAGCCAAAGTCAGAAACACAGGAACGCAGGGACAAGGGAGAATGGCGTAAACACTGTAAACACTAGAGAGCCACAAAAGACTATAATTGGCAATGGTCAAAAGCAATAGGGGGTTTAAATACGGAGCCAGGTCCCTGGACCAGAACCTGATTGGCTAGTGAACTTACTCTCCCATAGGTCAGCCTAACAGCAGAGCATGTAACTGAGCAGATGGGCTGTCATTCAGCCCACTGCTCATCTCCCCCAGCGAATGCTTGCTGTGGAGAGAAAGAATAGCATTTCACTCTGAAACTAAGGAGGTGGTTGCATCACTGGGGGTGTGGCTCAGTGGGTCTCTCCTGGCGTGCTGGTGCTGGAGCTGAAGATCGTACCACTGGCGCCTGGACAGGTAAATTTCTTACATTGCCCCCCCCCCCTCTTAAGAGGGGCCACTGGACCCTCAACATAGGGAGAAGGCTTAGATGGGAACTCAAGATAAAACTTCCTTATTAAACGAGGAGCATGAACATCCCGAGCAGCGACCCATGTTCTTTGCTCAGCACCATTTCCCTTCCAAAGGATATGGTACTGAAGGGTGCCTGAACAATATGAGAGTCAAGAATTTTGTCCACCTCATACTCTAATTCGCCTTGGAATACAACAGGATCAGGAGATTTAGCTCGAAGAACCACAGGAGGAATATATTTCTTAAAGGGAACCTGTCACTGGGATTTTGTGTATAGAGTTGAGGACATGGGTTGCTAGATCGCCGCTAGCACATCCGCAATACCCAGTCCCCATAGCTCTGTGTGCTTTTATTGTGAAAAAAAATAAAAAGATTTGATACATATGCAAATTAACCTGAGATGTGTCCTAACCCTGAGATGAGTCAGGGACAGGACACATCTCAGGTTAATTTGCATATGTACCAAATCATTTTTTTTACACAATAAAAGCACACAGAGCTATGGGGATTGGGTATTGCAGATGTGCTAACGGCGATCTAGCAACCCATGTCCTCAGCTCTATACACAAAATCCAGGTGACAGGTTCCCTTTAAGAAATGATTTATGGAAAGCATTATGTATCCTGAATGAAGATGGTAATTGAGGATGGAAAAATACCAGGTTTATTATAGAGGTAATCTTATATGGACCAATAAACTTAGGAGCAAGTTTACCAGATGGGACCCTAAGACAAGTTCTCCCAAAACAAAATTCGGACCCAAGTAATGCTTCTTATTCGCTTGAAACCTTTTCTATTGATTTTGACAATCAAATACAAAGCATCTCAAGAACTGTTCCAAAACCTGGTTGACCCTTTCAGTTTGACCATTTGTCTCAGAATGGAACGCCGAAGAGAAGAACAGTTTTATTCCCAACCTTTTGCTAAATTCTCTCCAGAATTTAGAGACAAACTGTACCCCATATCAGAGACAATGGACTTAGGAATCCCATGAGGTTTAAGAATATTATCAACAATAAAAAAAATTGCTAATTTTTTAGCGTCAGGGAGCTTCTTTAATGGAACCAGATGACACATTTTGGAAAATCTATGAATGACTACCCAAATGACAGTCTTTCCCTGGAAGGAGGGAAGATCTGTTATAAAATCCATAGAAATGTGAGTCCAAGGTCTCTGTGGAATGGGCAAGGGACAAAGTAAGCTCGCAGGATGTCTACTGGGTACCATGGCCCTCGCGCAGACCTCACAGGCAGAGTCAAAGGCAGTTACATCTCGTGACCAAGTAGGCCACCAATAGGATCTAGAAACCAGATGTTTAATAGCTAGTAATTCCCAGTTACCAACATCATAACTCCTCTCAGCAGAGGAAAATTTTCTTAAAGAGAAAGCATATGGTAGCAGATTTGTTGAGGATGATGACCCCTGAGACAATACAGCTTCCATTCTTAACTCTGAAGCATCCACCTCAATAATGAACTGTTTGCTAACATCAGGTTGAATCAGTGCACTAATGAAACTCTCTTTCAGGGCCTCAGTGCACCAGGAGACCAAGAAGACCTGCCCCTTTCCTGGTTAAGTAAGTAAGCAGTTAAGCATTGACTGAGAAATTCCTAATACATTTTCTATACAAATTTTCAAAGCCAAGGAATCTCAGAAGGGCTTTGGGGGAAGTGGGTCTAGCACAATCAACTACAGCTTGCACTTTAGTGGGGTCCATATAGAATTTTTGAGGTGATATATAACCCAGGAAAGATACTTTTCTTACACCAAAACCACATTTACTTAATTTAGCAAACAGTTGGTTTTCTCTCATTTTCTGAAGAATCTTTCTCACATGAATAATATGAGAAGCCTAGTCAGAAGAAAAAATTTAAATATCGTCAAGATAGACAACCACAAACAGACCCATCATTAAAGAGGTTTTGGAAAACAGGGCATTGCACAGCCCAAAGGACAAGTTCAATAGCACAATCAAGAAATTTGATTTGTTCTGAATTAATTTGTCACAAATTGCGATAAATTGGGTATACCCAGGGTACTCTGCCTAATCATATGCATCCTACTTGGTGGCCCAATCTCATTGTGAAGGCTTGGAATTTAAACAGCAGGGACAGTGTAAGGAGAAGGTATTACGTGTATTACGTTACACATTTGCTGTGGAATTACTGTGCGCCAGCATTACAGATCAATAAAAGCGTCAAGTCTAATTTATTGCTGTGGGCTTAACCGTGCAGTGCCCCAAGATTCAATTATTGGCGCCATGACAGAGTGAGGATGGTGGCAGCAGCAGTAATGGTCCCATGACAGAGTGGGGAGGGTGGCAGCAGCAGCAGCAGTTAGGCCTCGTTCACACTTCAGTGTTTAGTCAGTGATTTCCATCAGTGATTTGTGAGCCAAAACCAGGTACAACTCTAGACACAGAACAGGAGCAGATCTTTCCCTTCTACCTCATGTCTGTGGAGGCTCCACTTCTGGTTTTGGCTCACAAATCACTGATGGAAATCACTGACCAAACACTGAAGTGTGAACGAGGCCTTAGACGGTGTTAACATCACTGTTTATGTTTCAGTTCTTCTGATCCGTAAGAAGTACATAAAACAAAAAAACAAACAATCTTGTATTTTGAGCATCCATGAAGCCTCTTTCAGATGGTCAGCATTTTGTCAGTGTTTTGCATCAATATTTGATCAGCAATTGTAAGCCAAAAACAGGAGTGGGTCCAAAACAGAGATAAAATGTAATGGAATTATTTGCATCTTATCTGTGTGTTGGATCCACTCCTGCTTTTGGCTTACAAATTCTGTTCAAATACTGATGCAAAACACTGGCCAAATACTGACTAAAAAAATGTATTAGCTACAATGAATTTGGATTAAATTGGTGGAGTGATTTGTGTAGTTCATTCCCATAACCAACGATACTCTTTCCTTATGGCAATAATCCAGCTGCCATGTTTAAACCATCCAGCAAGTTCGGCCCATCTGGTTTTAAATCACTGCGAAAGGTGCACCACAATGATATGCAACTGACAACACTGGCTAATCCCTCAAGCTGATGTTAAGAACTGAGACTTTAGCCAATGTATTCCTGTCAGGAACACATCAGAGCCCTTTTGCACCACCATCAAGGTATCTCAGTGTGGCATGGGTTCCTACCACTAAACTACCTACGGTGCGTGAACGCGGTCTGAGAGGTGCTAAGATCCAACTTACAGCCAAGCTCCCACATACCTCCATAGTGAAATCACTCAGGTAGTGGGAGAGATGATAAGGCTGTAAGCCCACTTATAACAGGCCATGTAACACAGGCTACCAGGTGCAACAGAATGCTACCAGTAGTACGCAAGGCACATTCTAAACATATCAAGAAAAATAACTGAAATAAAGTGGCCTAAAGTTTAGGCCACTTTATTTCAGTTATTTTCCCATCTGGTTTTAATCCTAATACACGTTGAAACCAAAACATAATTAAGTTCATAGTATGGAGGGATCCCGGATCTTATGGAGGGATCCACATGGACAGTGACTTAGAATTTGTTTAAATTTTCTTGTGGCTGTAAGAGTGACGCCAATTATTTTTTTTCCATAACAAAACATGGTAGCTAAGAATGATGACTTTTGTTTAACTTGGTGGAGTGATTTGTCTAGTAATACTGTCATAGTTCTGACCATAAACTATTGCAAACCTCCTGTATAGCAGTAATCCAGATGCCATGTTTGATCCATCCAGCAAGTTTGGCCCATTTGGTTTTAACCCTAATACAAGGAGTTATTTGACCCCAGGCGTTCCACATCAGACTTCCTCGAGGGCCAAGTGGCGTTCAGTACTAACTGTTCTGTGATGCCCTTACAAGTCCGAGGCTGCACACTCACTGCACTAAAGGGATCGCAGCGTGTCTCCCCTTTGCCGACAGGTAGGAATTACCCGCTCAATGTATTCATCACAGGGATCGGGGATTGTAATACTGGAGCAGACTAATTTATTTGGTAAAAGACTAATATATTTAATAAAAGACAAATTTATTTGCTTCGCTACAAGACTAATGTTCTCACAAAAAAATAAGGCTACTTTCACACTTCCGTTTTCAATTCGGATGAAAACGCTTCAGTTTTGTCCCCATTCATTGTCAATAGGGACAAAACTGAACGAAACGAAATGCACCAGAATGCATTCCGTTCCATTCGGTTGCTCTCCCATCGCGGACAGAATAACTCTGCAAGCAGCGTTTTTCTGTCCGTGATGTGGTGTAGAGCAAGACAGATCCGTCCGGATACACAATGTAAGTCAATGGTGTTCAATGGTGTTCATGACGGATCCGTCATGGCTATATAAGACATAATAAACCGGATCCGTTCATGACTGATTTATGCAGTTGTATTATTGTAACGGAAGCGTTTTTGCAGATTCATGACTTTTCTGATAAAATAATTTTTCCAAGCAAAATACTACGATCAACTTGAAGTCAATTCTGCTGTGCGAAGAATCAATTTATTTGCACTGCACAGAGGGTGCTAAATAAGATCACTCAGTAACACTAAATTAAAGTAAGTGTTTGGCTAACAGAAATGGTTAAATATCAATTCTATAAACAAGAATGAGACACCTGTATCACCCCAATTTATGAATCAGGGCCTTATAGAATTGTTCATCTATTATACAAGGTGGACACCCCAATAACAGTAGAAATAGACAGCTTATTTACCTCAATTTCAGAATCAAGGACTAAAAGAATTGCTTATCTATTAAAAAAAGGTGGATGCCCCAATAACAGTAAAATTAAAAATCTTATTCACTCCAATTTATGAGTCAAGGCGTAATAGAATTGCTTATCTATTTAACAAGGTGGGCACCGCAATAACAGTAGTATTAGACAACTTATTCACCCCAATTTGGCAATCAAGGCGTAATAGAATTGCTTATCTATTTAACAAGCTGAACCCCCCCAATAACAGTTAAATGAGAAAGCTTTTTCACCCCAGTTTGAGAATGAAGACCTAATGGAATTGCTAATCTATTAAACAAGGTGTACACTTTAAAATTAGATAGCTCTGTGCTCTATACAGGGATTGATGCAAAGTGGGCTGTCTCCTATGGACCCCTTTAGCTTCAGATTACAGATCCTGCACTGTCCCTACAGTCTCCCTATGCTCACTCTACAGTGTGTAAAAACTCTCCATACAATTTCCCTACACTGTCCCTTTACTGTCCCTGCAGTCTCCCTATCCTATATTCCACAATTAAAGGCTTCTTGAACACTGAGCTTATCATATGCTCAGCTCACAGTGAAATGGCTGACACCGCACAGGATGAGGACTGTGTCACATAGGGCTGTGACTTCACAGAGGCTGGCTAGCTGCTAAATGGCTGTCTGCATGGCATTATGGGTGATCTTGCATTCCTGGGCTTCTTACTTTCACTTTGTAAAACATGTAGCCACCATTTTAGGAAAAAATCGATTCATTACCACAAAGTGCAAGGAAATTCAAATTTGTTGCGAAAATAATTTTTCCTAAACTTCGGATTGAATTCCACTTTGGATGCTTCATTTTGCTCAACAAAAGTCATTACCGAAACAGGAGGCTTATACTTAATAAACCCACCCGCCAAGGGAGTAGTATCTACCCCGGAGACCGGAATGGGTTCAGGTAATCTAAGTAATTTGAATCCTAAGCTTGACACAAAATCAAAGAAAACTAGCTGCAGCCCCAGAATTCACAAAATCCAAACCAGAAACAGACCTTCCTTGAGAAGACAGATGAACAGGCAGTAAAACTCTTTTGATAAATACCTGTGCATCTTGTGAGTGACCTTTCCAATCATCACTCAGACACTGACGTTTTCCAACTTCGACCTAGCAGGACAAAATTGTAACTGATGTTCCTGACTGCCACAGTAGAAGCAGAAGGTATGTTTCTTGCAATGTTCTTTTCTTTGTATGGGTTCCTCAGATTCAATCAGCGCCTTGGACACAGAGGCTTGAGGAATAGAGAAAAAGGAAGAAGGATGGACAAGGACATGTGTTCCCTAAGGCATCTGTTGAGTCGGATAGCTAAAGACATTGCTTCGTCTAGGGGCCCTTCGGTCGGATGACTAACTAGAAGGTCCTTCAGAGTGTCTGAAAGGCCCAGTCTAAACTGAAATGATGCCAGACGCAGTACACCACTTGCGGAACTTAGAACAATACTCATCTACCAGTCGTCTGACTTGACGCAAAAAGAAGATCTGAGTCTCTGCAGAAGCTGCTCTGTCTGGCTCATTATACAAAAGACCGCTAGTGAAAAAGAAACTGTCTACAGAATACAACTCACGGTAATTGGTTGGAAATGAAAACACCCACTCCTGGGGGTCGCCTTGCAACAGAGACATGATGATACCGACTCTGTGCTTTGGTACCTGAGGAGTGAGGTCTCACACCAAAATAAAGTATGCAACTCTTCCTGTACGAGCCAGGTCCCCGGAGCAGAACATGATTCGACTGGTGACCTGACTCTCCCATAGGTCAGCCTATAACAGCAGAGGATGTAATTGAGCAGATGGGTCTCTAGGTGCGTGGGTGCCGGAGCTGAGGATCACGCTGCTGATGCAGGGACAGGTACATTTTTTCCAATCTGCGTGTGTAATAGTGCAGATGATTACTCAATGAAGGAAATGCTCGTTCATCAGGCAATCATAATTTTTAAGCAGGTTAAAAAAATCATAGTTTACCGGTGGCAGATCATGCTGTCTAACCACGGTCTGCTGCTGGCAAATAGCGATTTTGTATGGGGACGAGAAATGGCGTTAGTGATTGCTCCTCCTCTCAGTCGGCGAGAGGAACTATGATGTGGGAGATAGAGAGTTACTGGCTATAAAGTTGGCCTTTGAGGAATGGCGTCACTGGTTGGAGGGGGCTTCTCACCCCGTTACCCCGAAAAGGTCCGGGCGGTTCTGGAATGGGACCGACCAGAGAATCAGAAAGCTTTGATGCAGTTTTTAGGGTTTACTAATTATTATAGAAAATTTATTCTGAACTATTCCACCATTGTTAAACCTCTGACTGATATGACAAAGAAGGGCGCCGACGTCTCTGTTTGGTCGGAGGAGGCATTGCAGGCCTTTTCGACTATTAAGGAGTGTTTTGCGTCTGCTCCCATTCTGGTGCAGCCCAATGTGTCTCAGCCATTCGTAGTGGAGGTGGATGCATCAGAAGTGGGGGTGGGAGCGGTGCTGTCGCAGGGTTTTTCTCCTGGCAAGTGGGTCCCGTGTGCATTTTTTTCCAAGAAGTTCTCAGTCGCCGAGAGGAACTATGATGTGGGAGATAGAGAATTACTGGCTATAAAGTTGGCCTTTGAGGAATGGCATCACTGGTTGGAGGGGACTTCTCACCCCGTTACTGTTTGTTTATACGGATCATAAGAATTTGGCTTACCTGCAATCTTTCAAGCATCTGAACCCTAGGCAGGCCAGGTGGTCACTGTTTTTTACCAGGTTCATTTTTGTTGTTACTTTTTTCGTCCGGGGGTTAAAAACATCAAGGCAGATGCGTTGTCTCGCATTTTTCCTGGGGGAGGTGATTCAGAGGATCCTGCTCCGATTTTGGCTGATGTGGTTGTGGTTTCCGCCCTGTATCCCGAATTGGAGATGGAGGTGTTGGGAGCCCAGGAGGGAGCTCCTGGTTCTTGTCCCCCAGGGAGGTTGTTTGTTCCCGAAGAACTGCGATACAAGGTTTTCAAGGAACATCACGATACTGTCCTTGCCGGACATCCTGGTGGTAAGTCCACCTGTGACCTTGTGTCCCGGAGGTTCTGGCGGCCCGGGTTACATAGGAGTATTGAGGATTACGTGGCAGCTTGTGAAACCTGTGCACGATCTAAGGTTGCTCATACTCGACCGGCTGGTTCACTCCATCCTTTATCTATTCCGTCTTGTCCTTGGACGCACTTTTCCAAGGACTTTTTTACGGATCTACCGAGTCCTCCGGGAAAACTGTGATTTTGGTGGTAGTTGACCGTTTTAGCAAGATGGCTCATTTTATATCGTTAACTAGTCTGCCTAATGCCAAGACTCTTGCGCAAATTTTTGTTGATAATATCGTGAAATTGCATGGTATTCCTTCGGATGTGGTTTCTGATAGGGGTACGCAGTTTGTCTCCAGGTTCTGGAGGGCGTTCTGCTCTCGGCTTGGCATTCAACTTTCGTTCTCTTCGGCTTTCCATCCGCAGTCGAATGGACAGACGGAGCTCACTAATCAGAACCTGGAGACCTACTTGAGGTGCTTTGTGGCAGAGAATCAGGAGAACTGGTCTTCATTCTTGCCCGTAGCGGAGTTTGCTTTGAATAACCGTAGGCAGGAGTCCACGGGTAAGTCGCCATTTTTTGGTGCATATGGTTTTCATCCTCAGTTTGGTACCTTTTCTGTGACTCGTTCCTCTGGGATGCCAGAGGAGGAAAGATTTTCCTCTACCTTGTCTTCTATCTGGCGGAGGATACAAGTGAATTTGGAGACGATGGGTGAGAGGTATAAGCGAATGGCTGACAGGAGACGTGTGACTGGTCCAGACCTGTGTGTGGGTGATCTGGTGTGGTTGTCCACTAAAAATATTAAATTGAGAGTGCCATCTTGGAAACTGGGTCCAAGATTTATCGGCCCGTACAAAATATCTGTGCTGATTAATCCAGTAGCGTTTCGGCTGGATCTTCCGCAGACTTGGAGGATCCATGATGTATTCCATAGATCTTTATTGAAAAAATATGTGAGACCAGTGGAACCATCGCCAGTGCCCCCTCCTCCTGTTCTGGTCGATGGAAATTTAGAGTTCGAGATCTCCAGGATTCTTGACTCTAGAGTTCTTCGGGGTTCCCTTCAGTACCAGGTACACTGGAGGGGATATGGCCCTGAGGAGAGGATGTGGGTTCCGGCGCTGGATGTCAGTGCCAGCCGACTGGTTAGGGCTTTTCACAGAGCCCACCTGGATAAGGTTGGTCCAGGGTGCCCGGAGGTCACCTGTAGAAGGGGGGGTACTGTCATGCCCTGTTCGGACAGTCTGCGGAGGTCTGTCAGATTGGCAGCACGTGTCTAATCATTTGTTTTGTTTTGGAATCGTGCTGGATCCGCCTTCCTTGCGGTGCTCTGGGTGGGGTCATTGGCATAAATTGCTTTCACTCCCAGAGGGCCGTGCGGGTTATAGAATTCAGTCTGGCCTTGGATTCAAGGAAGGAAGGATTTTCTGTTCCAGCTCAGATAAGTTTGGTTTCTGTTTTTGCTATTTGCGGTCTAGGCTGTTTGTGTGTCTTCTGCCCCTTCTCCCCTTTCACCATCTCAGGGATTCTAGGGTATTTGCAGTCCAGGCACGAGGACACATTATTCCTACCATCAAGATCTGAATGTGGGCTTAGCAGCATAGGGAGAGAAGTCAGGGATTTGCTAGGAGGTGACCTTTCCCCAGCATTTCGCCTAGATACTTGTTTATTTGGTTGTCTGTGTATCTGACATCCAGTCTGCCGTGACAGGGCCCCAATGCAAATTTTTTAATGCCCCCCTTCCCCAAGCAACTCCTCCTCAACATCCATCCCACATCTAGTCAAGACCATCCACGCTTGTCATAGAACCCCCCACAAACTCATTTGTTATACCACTTTAGTGCCCCCACTCAGCAGTTAAAGGAGTTATCCCATGACTAATGTTAAAAATGAAAATCAGACATTATATAGTACATGACAGTCTATTTCTAACAAAGCTAGAAAAAGCCCTTTACCTCACATGGATCCAGAGATCTGCCCATTTATTGATAGATTTATATCAAGCTGACAGCTCAAGGGGGTGTCTTTTCTGCTGCAGCTAAGGGGGGGTGTCTCAGCTCTCTCTATCACAGCTCAGGAGGCAGTTGAAGGATGAAACTGAGCATGGCCATCACACAGTAATCATAGGTGAAGTCCCCCTGTGGCGTAAATAAAAAAAATAATCTGTAATACTCACCAAGCCCAGTCCAGCAGGCACAATTATGTCACTGTATCACACCTGGTTTAGAGAGCACGGCCAGGGAATAATCTGTGTGCCCAGTCGAGGCCCAGGCCGTAATATATGACAGAGCCTGGGCCAATCATTATTACCGTGTGTGTACTGGCAGTAGGGTGGCCACTTTCATAACTTCAAAAAGGAGGACATCACGCTGCCAAAAGGAGGACACCATATGTGGTACAATGGGTGATGATACAACACACAGAAAGGAAACCATGATCTATATAACTGTGTCTGCCAAATTAAAATTGAAATCTGTAAAATAAATCATTGATTTACTCAAACGTGGTGCCTACTTGCAATATTTATTTCCTTTCCTACTCAAGATTTTTCTATTGGACATTACAGGGAGGAGGTATAATAGGAGAGAGCTGTAGCTCCCAGCATGTCCAGACTGTTATGTGATATCAGAAAACATAACAGGGAAGAGGTATAATAGGAGAGAACTCCCAGCAAGTCCAGGCTGTTATTATATGCCATCAGAAGACATTACAGGCAGGAGGTATAAGAGAAGAGGACCACAACTCCCAGCAAGTCCAGATTATTATATGCTATTAGAGGACATTACAGGGAGGGGTTATAAGAGGAGAGAACTACATCTCCAAGAATGCCCAGACTGTTATTATGTGATATCAAAGGACATTACAGGGAGGAGGTATAAGAATAGAGAACTACAACTCCTAGCATTTCCTGGCTGTTATTGTAAAGGCCTCTGGTAGATGTCACTGTGGGATCGTCATGGTTCTGCAGTGATGGAACCAGTGGTGCTGTGTATGCATAGTACATGCAGTGAGGCTGATGTCGCACTATGTACTGTGGTGCTCAGGCCCAGGCAGGGAGTGGAATGGTGACATCACTGGCAAAGGGAAGGGCGTCAGTTACATCACAGGGGTTAGGGAATTTATGGGGGAGGTACTGGGCGTTCTGAAGAGGCGGACTTGAGTTAATTGAATATGCACGCTTGGGCTCTTTGGAAGGTTGGAAATGCCCTGCCCTGCCTACTTTGTGCCTCATTTGCATGTAGAACAAACTTCATTTTCTTGCGATCACAAATGCCAAAGGTATGTGTTAAACCATGTTTGAGTGTACAACAGCACCTTACAATTAGTTAAGTGGAATATTGCTAACAGAATCTCTTTTAGAATTTAAATTCATACTATACATTGTATTTATTTTACTGCTGTACTTTACACTTTCAGGGATCCAGGGATCCAGGGATCTCACTGCACTTACTATTATCCCTGGGCGCCGCTCCATTCACCCGCTGTGCCCTCTGGTATCTTCACTGAATTGGTTCGACTAGGCGGAGTCTGCCCTGTTTCACCCTGGGCGTTCCTTCTCTCAGGCTGTAGCGATGTCCAATCGCAGTGCAGAGCTCACAGCCTGGGAGTTTTTTTTTTCTCCCAGTCTGTGAGCTCTGCACTGCGATTGGACATCACTACAGCCTGGGAGAAGGAACGCCCAGGGTGAAACAGGGCAGACACCGCCTAGTCGAACCAATTCAGTGAAGATATCGGAGGACACAATGGGCCAACGGAGCGGCGCCCAGGGAAAATAGTAAGTGCAGTGAGATCCCTGGGCGCCGCTCTAGGTAGTCTGGTAATTATATTACAATGTTTGGACCGATGAAAGGTCCTTTTTAACAGTGAGTTTCACAGCACCCCACTCCCTTGACAGTGACCTCCTCAGGGGCCTGCCCCCTTAACAGTGACCTCCACAGTACCCCGCTGCCTTAACAGTCACCTCCACAGCAGTTGCCCCTTTAATAGTGGTCCCTGCCCCCTTAACAGTGAGCTCCACAGTGTCGGCCCCTTTAACAGTGACCTCCACAGTGACCTGTCCCCTTAACAGTAACATCCACAGTGAACGCCTCTTTAACAGTGATCTCCACAGTACCCCACTGCCTTAACAGTGACCTCACAGTACCCTGCTGCCTTAACAGTCACCTCCACAGCAGTTGCCCCTTTAATAGTGGCCCCTGCCCCCTTAACAGTGATCTCCACAGTGCCCACCCCTTTAACAGTGAACTCCACAGCGCCCTGCCTCTTTAATGCTAGGACTACACTGCTACATGTGTCGCGCCACATTGATGTTGCATTAATGTCATGCGAAATTTTTTATAATGATAGGCTAGGGTGTCGCACTGCGACATGTGACATGCTGCGACTGCGAAATGACAGTCGCAAAAAAATCCATCCAAGATGGATTTTTCTGCGACTGTCGCATTGCAGTCGCAGCATGTCACATGTTTCAGTGTAACACCATAGACTATCATTATAAAAATTGTCGTGTGACATTGGTGCAACATCAATGTCTCGCGACACATGTAGCAGTGTAGTTGTGCCCTATGTGTCGTGTGACTTATCGTTGTGTAGCCCTAGCCTAAAGCTGATCTACAGCAGTGAAGAAAAATTGCTGGGTTGTTATGGAAACCTGGAGTAAAACTGTGTGTATATGGAGACTAAAGGCCTGCGAGCTTCTATTGACCGTGTGTATGGTAGTTGGGACATGAAAAGAAAGACTTGCAGGCTTGTATTGGCTAATGCAGAGAATTTTTTTGGGAATATCACAGGAACGGTACGTCCTAGAGACCTGTGACCCCCACAAGATTTCTTTACAGGTAGCAAGGGATGTGTATGCCAAGTTTCGTTGCAATCGATGGTTGCGTTTTTGAGTGATCGCTGAACATACATACATATATATGTCCTTCTTTACATATATATATATATATTCATTAAATTCAGCACTGACAAGTGAAATGAGCAGCTATATGTCAGCTTTGCCTTGCTTCTAGTAGAGAGTATCTTCAGAGATACACATGATGTACAGCAACACATGGGGTCATATGAGCTGTGGTACAGGCTCCATCCTCTTGGCATTGTGTTAAGGAGGCCTACAGTGGGGAAAATAAGTATTTGATACACTGTTGAGTTTTCCCACCTTCAAAGAATGGAGAGGTCTGTAATTTTTATAGTAGGTACACTTTAACTGTGAGAGACAGAATCTTAAAAAAAAAAAATCCAGAAAATCAAATTATATGATTTTTAAATAATTAATTTGCATGTTATTGCATGAAATAAGTATTTGATCACCTACCAACCAGCAATAATCCTAGCTCTCACAGATCTGTTAGTTTTTTTTTCTTTAAGAAGCCCTCCTACTCTGCACTTATTACCTAATTGCACCTGTTTGAACTCGTTACCTGTATAAAGGACACCTGTCCACACAATTAATCAAACTATAGCCTCCCCACCATGGCCAAGACCAAAGAGCTGTCTAAGGACACCAGGCACAAAATTGTAGACCTGCACAAGGCTGGGATGGGCTACAGGACAATAGGTATGAAGGTAAGAAGGCAACAACTGTTGGTGCAATTATTAGAAAGTGGAAGAAACACAAGATGACTGTCAATCTTTCTCAGTCTGGGGCTCCATGAAAGATCTCGCCTCGTGGGGTAAGGATGATTCTGAGAAAGGTCAAGAATCAACCCAGAACTATACGGGAGGACCTATCAATGACCTGAAGAGTGCTCGGGATCACAGTCTTAAAGATTACCATTAGTAACACACTATGCCGTCATGGATTAAAATCCTGAAGGGTACGCACATGCAGGCACATGTCCAGGCCCATTTGAAGGTCGCCAATAACCATCTGGATGATCCATAGGAGGCATGGGAGAAGGTCATATGAGACCAAAATAGAACTTTTTGGTATCAACTCCACTCACCGTGTGAAGGATGAGTACAACCCCAAGAACACTGTCCTAACCCTGAAGCATGGGGGTCTTTTCTGTAAAGAGGACAGGACGACTGCACCGTATTGAAGGGAGGATGGATGGGGCCATGTATCGCGAGATTTTGGCCAACAAACTCCTTCTCTCAGTAAAAGCACTTAAGATGGGTCATGGCTGGGTCTTCCAGAATGACAATGACCCGAAACTCACAGCCAGGACAGCTAAGAAATGGCTCAGTGAGAAGCATTTCAAGGTCCTGGAGTGGCCTAGCCAGTCTCCAGACCTGAACCCAATCAAAAATCTTTTGAGGAAGCTGAAAATCAATGTAGCCCAGCGACAATTCCGAAACCTGAAAGATCTGGAGAAGATCAGAGTGGGACAAAATCCCTGCTGCCCAGTGTGCAAACTTGTTCAAGAAGTATAGGAAACGTCTGACCTCTGTAATTGCAAACAAAGGTTTCTGTACCAAATACTAAGTTCTATTTTTCTAGTGTATCAAAAACTTGCAATAAAATGCTAATTATTTATGTGATTTTATGGATTTTTCTAGATTCTGTATCTCACAGTTGAAATGTACCTATGGTACAAATGACAGACCTCTCCATTCTTTGTAGATGGGAAAACCTGAAAAATTGCCAGTGTATCATATACAGTATTTATTTTCCCCACTGGATCTTACATTTTGCCTGTTTCCCATGGACAAGGAAAGGGAGGACACAGCAAATTTTAATGAGGAATTATCTGTCATTATCATACCACTCCCACAATTATTATGAAAATACTTTACTTTATTACTAAGCCCCATATAAATTTTATGGTATCTCTGTATTTTTTTATGTCTCTTTATTTTAAATATATAAAGAGACATATACAAAATAAGGTTTTATGCAAATTATTATTTTCACTGGGTAGATGTACATTTTATCAGTTTTAAACATATTTCCTTGGATAATCATGTGAACATGGCCAAATCAGTAACTTTGATATGCATGGTTTTGATTGGTTTAAGGCTAGTTTCACACTAAACTCTTCCGGCAGCCTAGTGTAGTCCATTGCATCTAGCATAGCCAGAAACTGCTGGGGCACCACCAAGCCCCAGTGATTATATTGGGACCCTGGCAGGGATCTGGCCGGTTTCCGGCATTAGTACCAAGATTTGGCCAGATCCCTGCTGGATCCTATTATTATAGTCAACCGGCTGCGGCAATGATAGATATAATAAACTCTGGGTGGCTGTTCCTCTATCAGAACAGCCTGCCGAAACAGCGCTACTGTGAAACTAACCTAAAAGATACAACAATATTACTACCACAACTAGAGCTATGATTTAAATGTTACCGTTCTTATTGTCAATTCTATGTTCACTTTTGAGTCGAGCTACTAGTGTTATGTCCTCATGACAGCACTTCCCACTAATGTACTCTCTCAGCTCTCTGCTACTTTGAGCCTCAGAGTAATCAGATCACTTTCTCCATTTTCTAACCTGTGATTACAACGCTAAATCAAGAGTAGATATCCTAATCAGACGCAGCATGCCTCATCTTTCAAAAATGTATCTTCTCATGATAGTAACATAGTAACATAGTAACACAGTATATAAGGCCGAAAAAAGACATTTGTCCATGTAGTTCGGCCTGTTATTCTGCAAGTTGATCCAGGGGAAGGTAAAAAAAACAACAACTGTGCGATAGAAGGCAATTTTCCCCACTTAAAGGATAACTGTCATATTTATTTATTTTTTTGAGTATTGGATTGTGGTGATTAATATCTCCTTGGTGGCCCTATTTCAACTTTTCACTGTGTATTCAATTACCCCTTAATTCCACAGTTTGGTTCCCTGTACTGCCTACTTTTACCTGTGCTTAAAATAGGGTTGCTAGGCATGGTCCGTCTATGTGTTGAAGGACGGAGGACGCAGAAGTACGCAGCGTGCAAGGTCAGATTAATGACAGCCAGGCACTGTAAGTAATGATTAAAGCCAGGTCCTCCCCAGCAGCTGATAACAGTGCCTGGGCTGTGTGTACTTCTCCCTGTCCCTGCGCTTGGCAGACGCTCCCTCACTCAGCAGAGCCGGAGAATGCAGAGTTGAAGCAGCACCGACCAGGGAAGGGAGATCTGCCATCTGCTCAGTGTATAAATGAAAGCAACATGTGGTAAGAGGACCCCTTTGTGCTGCAGGAGATTAACCCTTTAGGGGGAGGGCTCTGGTTACTGACACTTTTGGGGGGCTATTGTTACTGGCTAGTGAGGGCAGGCGGGATTAGCCTCAGGGTGAGGGCAGTGGCGGCCATCTTAGCTGAATAGTGAAATTGCAGTTTTATGCAGACTGATTGCTAAGGGCTGAATCTTATTAAATATGGGGTAAGTCAGTCTAATAGTAACTGATTCTGGAATATCATGTTATTAGTAACTACATATATGAAAATTGAAATTAGGGTCTAAGTGTGACAGTTATCCTTTAAGGGGAAAAATATCTCTTCCCGACTCCGTTCAGGCAATCAGATAACTCCTTGGATCAACGACCCCTCTCTAGTAGCTATAGCCTGTAATTACACTCCAGAAATACATCCAGGCTCCTTATGAACTCTTTTAGTGAACTCCCCATCACCACCTCCTCAGGCAGAGAGTTCCATAGTCTCACTGCTCTTACCGTAAAGAATCCTCTTCTATGTTTGTGTATAAACCTTCTTTCCCCCAGGCGCAGTGGATGTCCCCTTGTCACAGTCACAGTCCTGGGGATAAATAGGTGATAGAGAGTTCTCTGTACTGACCCCTGATATATTTATACATAGTAATTAAATCTCACCTCAGTTGTCTTTTTTTTAATAATCTTTCAGGGTACTGTAGTTCCCTCATTCCAGTTATTATTTTAGTTGCCCTCCTCTGAACCCTCTCCAGCTCTGCTATGTCTGCCTTGTTCACAGGAGACCAGAATTGTACACAGTACTCCATGTGTGGTCTGACCAGTGATTTGCAAAGTGGTCGGACTATGTTCTCATCACGGGCATCTATGCCCCCTTTGATGCAACCCATTATCTTATTGGCCTTGGCAGCAGCTGCCTGACACTGGTTTCTACAGCTCAGTTTGCTGTTCACTAAAATTCCTAGGTCCTTTTCCATGTCAGAGTTACCCAGTGTTTTACCATTTAGTATGTACGGGTGACTTGAATTATTCCTTCCCATGTGCATAACCTTACATTTGTCAGTGTTAAACCTCATCTGACACTTCTCTGCCCAAGCCTCCAGTCTATCCAGATCCCTCTGTAGTAGTATACTGTCCTCTTCCATGTTAATTACTTTACACAGTTTAGTGTCATCTGCAAAAATTGATATTTTACTGTGCAAGCCTTCTACAAGATCATTAATAAATATACTGAAGAGAATAGGGCCCAATACTGACAGTGACCCAATCTGAGTATGTACCATTAATAACCACCCTCTGTTTTCTATCACTCAGCCAGTTACTTACCCACATACAGACATTTTCTCCCAGTTCGAGCATTCTCATTTTATATACTGACCTTTTATGTGGTACAGTGTCAAATGCTTTGGAGCAGTCCAGATACGGTATACGACATGCATTGATTCGCCGCTGTCAAGTCTAGAATTTACCTCCTCATTGAAACTGATTAAATTAGTTTGACATGACCGATCCCTCGTGAAGCCATGCTGATATGGCGTTATTTGCTTATTTTCATTGAGGCGCTCCAAGATAGCATCTCTTAGAAAACCTTCAAACTGTTTACCCACGATGGATGTTAAACTTACTGGCCTATAGTTTTCTGGGCTCTGTTTTTGGACCCTTTTTGAATATTGGCACCATATTTGCTATGCGCCAATCCTGTGGAACACTCCCTGTCAGTATAGAGTTCTTAAAGGGAACCTGTCACCAGAATCATCACCATTAAACTAAAATTATTGTCTTGTAGCACTTACTACCTCTTTTCCTCTCACAATTCGATTTTTGGTTGCTTTTAAAAATATCCAATTTTTGTGGCTGTATTTTTATTTTTGAGGACTTTGTCCCAGTTAGTTAGGCCTATGGCCTCTCTTAGTTGGCTAAATTTTGCTTTTTTGAAGTTTGGTATTTTTGTTCCTCCCTGAAGAAATACTCTTTTGAATGATAATTGGAAGGCTATTACTTTATGGTCACTATTTCCCAGGTGTCCCCCAACCTGCTCATCTGTTGTTCTGTCAGGTCTATTGGCTAATACTAAGTCCAGTATGGCCGTCCCTCTAGGCGGGTCCTGAACCAGTTGGGAGAGGTAATTGTCTTTGGTTATTGCCAAGAACCTGGGTAGTTGAAGTCCCCCATAATAACAACCTCATTATTATTTGCCGCCTCGTCTATCTCGTAGTAGTATATTTTCTGTGGACTCTGGTATATTAGGTGGTTTATAACAAACTCCTATTAGTAATTTATTATTCTTTTTGCCTCCATGTATTTCTACCCACAGTGACTCTACATGTTCATGTCCCTCACTTATATCTTCTCGGACTGTGGGCTTTAGACAGGACTTTACATAAAGGCAGACCCCTCTTCCCCTCCTGATGAATGATTTTATATATATATATATATATATATATATATATAGTTTGAAGAAAGTGAGGAAGCAGCACACTGTATAAGCAGGGGGTGCACGTCCGGCCAGTGTGGACCAGCACCTTGGTCCAATGTACTAGAAGTGAAAAATAGCCAGCAGCACTCCAAATCAATTCAAAAGTTGATGATTTATTGGACCCAAAATCAGGCGACGTTTCAACAGCTTGTTGCTGTCTTTATCAAGCACAGTGCACATGTGTTACAGACACACTTTAAATAAGGGCATCAATCAAAAATAGATTAACATCAATTGAGCATAATACAGTGAATATACAGTGAACGAACAATACATGTGATCATAGAAAATACATATAACAAATTGGCCTCATTTGGCAAAAATAATACATCAGACTAAAACTACATTAATTCCACACAACGTGATTTATATGGAATATAACATAATAAGTGTCAGTGATTACCCTAATAAGGTGAATTAAAAACTCACTGTCAGGTGGGCAGCTGCATGGTTGGCGTTGAACATGCTCCATTGGCGTCCCCATGTACGATTTGCGCATGCGCGAAAATACTATACGTAATTAGCGCATGCGCGAAAATCTCGTGATTAGCGCATGCGCGAAAATACACGTGATTAGCGCATGCGCGAATATATCAAATCTCGCGATTCCTCCGTTTTCGAGCGGCTGGCTAACGCCCACAACTAAGATGGACGAAACTGGATCAAATGCATTGTGCGCATGTCAGAGCAGTAATGGGTGCCACCCAACACATATCACATGATCAAAGTGATCTCAATAGAGCTGCTAGTCCATGGAACCCGATACTATAAATGAATGGGTCCTAGGGCAATGCCGCACGGCCACCCACATGTCAAAGCACGTATGGTAGTCGGGCACAGTGCCCCAAAGATCCAAAATCTAAACTATAAAAAATGTTTTACATGGTTTGTATATGAATGTCACATATTGATTGACAATTCATAATAATGAGATATCGGCGTGAACAATGGGAAAACAAACCTACATCGCAGGGGGATCCCCACGGAATGCCACTATTCTCTCAAAAAGTAACAACATTGATACCCATAAATGAATATAAGCATTCAATTCAAGGAAAAAAGGGGAAGAACAACCATAATAATACAGGTACCATGGTCAAACGGATCAAATTTTTCTATATGAACGGTATACGGGGGCATCCAGAACAATGTACAACAAATTCCGCACAAATAATAAAGCACTGAACCAGGCATATATTGGTTGAATAGAGTAAATAGATATTGGGGAGCCAACTGGAACCAGGATGAACGTCACATCATGCAGTGCCTCCGCCAAGGCAGTGAGATCAAAATGAATCTAAAAACAAAAAGAGAAAATTTTAGCAATTCTCATAAAAAAATATACTTGATTCAAGATAATGATTCAAATGCAGAAACACACGTGCATTTGACCTACAGAAAGGGATACGGATCCTGCAGAGTAGAGAAGGCATAAGATATGGGCAGTGCCAGGGCCAAACTACACTAATCCACCCTAAAGTCCACGTTTAACCCATTAGGTTTTAACGTCTTTAGCGTATATATCCAGTATAACTCGCGTTTTTTAAGGATAGCCTGTCTATCTCCACCACGCCTCCCCAATTCTACCTGTTCCAAAATACGAAATCTCAAATCACTCTGTGTGTGCCCTGCCTCTTTAAAATGTTTGGACACTGGTAAATCCATCTTTTCTTTCCTGATGGAGTAGCGATGTTGATTCAATCGTGTCTTTACATCCCACGTGGTCTCACCAACATACCACTTCCCACACGGGCAGGTCAGTTGGTAGACCACGTAGGATGAGTCACAGGTCAAGAATTGCGCACCACATTTTGAGAAACTAAGAGCCGAACTGCAAGATAAAAAACGCCAAAAATGGTCACGCGACATGGAGGACTATACACGTGGATTCATATATATATGGCAACGTGATCCTAAGAATCCTAGAGGAGGAGATAGGAGGCAGATTCATCCCTCTGACAAAAGACATACACGATCTCAATCTCAAAATAAGAGTCAGGAACGTGTAGAGGCCAACCAGCAAGCAACTTGTCCGAAATCTTTTTTAGGACTGGGTACGGATCCTATAGAACCAGGAGGGGCGGCAAACGCCACCGGAGATGGCGAGGACAGAAACAAAAACCTCAGACCTCAGCGCCAGAAAATAGTGAACAAAAAGAGGACACAGTGGTAAATATCTCCTCTACGGTTCTAGATGATGCACAACTATCAGTCTTGAACAAGGGCCTGTCTTTTTGCCCTGTGTCCAAGACTGATTGGTTTAACATTGAGTTGGACTTACATAGATTTTTACGTAGTATCAAACTCAAGATTTGGTTTGCCACACAAAACCAAACTGTGAGAGGTGAAGGTAATAGATCAACAGAATTGTCTTTGCATAATACAGGTCTATTTGCATAATACAGGTCTATATGTCAAAAGTAATTTTAACCCTGTGATTGATCATCCAGCTGTTGATGCCTTTTTTCTAGCCATACGCAGGGACCTAAATGAATTGAAAAGGGTTTCTGAACACCATGATCTTAGATTTGCTAATATCACCTCTGACGAGATGACTGCAATGTGCTCTCTGGCCTCCGACCACAGCCTCACCATCAAGTCCGCGGACAAAGGTGGTGGGGTTGTGGTAATGGACACCAGTGAGTACATTCGGGAGATTCATGGCCAACTTAACGATCCGCAGGTGTATAAACGGGTCGCACAGGATCCGAAATTTGGCTTACTAAGGGAGCTAAGAGATATTCTAAATCAAGCCCGTGAGGCAGAAATTATTGATGACAAGTTGTTCAGCTACTTGTATTGGGATAAGCCCTGTACACCTCTGTTATACACCCTGCCAAAAGTACACAAGGGGGTTTCGCCCCCGCCTGGCCGCCCAATTGTATCTGGGAGGGAATCCCTTTTTTACAATGTAGCGATTTTTCTTGATAAAATGTTGCGCCGTTTTGCCATCTCCACCAGATCATTCATCAGAGACACGGGTGATTTTTTGTCCAAAATAAATGAACTTGAGGTCCCTGTAGGCTCGGCTCTTGTGTCATTCGACGTGTGTAGTTTATACACGTCGATTGACCATGAGCTCGGCCTGCAGGCTGTTGAGGCGTGTCTTAGAAGTTCTGATTATTCCGAAATTTGTCAAGAATTTTTACTTTCATTATTAAGATTTGTTCTCACGAAAAATTATTTTCTTTTTCAGGACGATTTCTTTGTTCAGTTGCGTGGAACCGCGATGGGGTCCAACGTGGCGCCCACTTATGCAAACATCTACATGGCCCACCTCGAGGAGTCGTCGATCTATGGCAGCCACCACTTCAGACATGTTCTGGGGTGGTGGCGCTATATCGACGATATCTTCTTGGTGTGGACGGGCGACACGTTGGACCTCCTTGCGTTCCATGCTTTTCTCAACGAAATCGACCCCACTGTAAAATTCACTATGGTGCAGTCCATGGATAAACTACAGTTTCTGGACACAGAGGTCCGGATCATGGGACGAGGTTTGAGTACTGATTTATTTGTCAAACCTACTGACAAGAACACTCTGTTACGATATGACAGCCACCATCCTCGTTCCATGATCCGATCTCTACCCTACAGCCAGTTCTTGCGAGTACATCGCATAGTTAAGGATAGACAAGTGAGACACACTAGATTCCAAGAAATGAGTCAGAAATTTGCCATACGTGGATATCCGAAAAAGCTGATCAGAAACACCATTGATAGATTGGGGAATCAACTCACTGATACTATCGTTCAGAAAGAGGCCCAAAGTCCTCGCATTCCCTTCATCTCCCATTTCTCGACTGACAGCCCGCAAATTGCGGGTGTCATTCGGAGACATTGGAGATTGATAGGGAATAGTTTTCCCGAAATTGCGGAATTTAAATCACCCCCTCTTTTCTCCTATCGGAGAGGACGGAACGTGGGTGATAGATTGGTGAAGGCGGATGTGGGCAGTGCCAGGATCAATGTGAGGACAATGTGTGGTTCTACTCGTACTGGCTGCTACCCTTGCTATCATTGCATAAATTGCAAACTTATGATCAAAGGAGATACATTTTTAAATCCGGCCACTGGTGGGATGATGAAAATCACTAAATTCTTGACCTGTGACTCATCCTACGTGGTCTACCAACTGACCTGCCCGTGTGGGAAGTGGTATGTTGGTGAGACCACGTGGGATGTAAAGACACGATTGAATCAACATCGCTACTCCATCAGGAAAGAAAAGATGGATTTACCAGTGTCCAAACATTTTAAAGAGGCAGGGCACACACAGAGTGATTTGAGATTTCGTATTTTGGAACAGGTAGAATTGGGGAGGCGTGGTGGAGATAGACAGGCTATCCTTAAAAAACGCGAGTTATACTGGATATATACGCTAAAGACGTTAAAACCTAATGGGTTAAACGTGGACTTTAGGGTGGATTAGTGTAGTTTGGCCCTGGCACTGCCCATATCTTATGCCTTCTCTACTCTGCAGGATCCGTATCCCTTTCTGTAGGTCAAATGCACGTGTGTTTCTGCATTTGAATCATTATCTTGAATCAAGTATATTTTTTTATGAGAATTGCTAAAATTTTCTCTTTTTGTTTTTAGATTCATTTTGATCTCACTGCCTTGGCGGAGGCACTGCATGATGTGACGTTCATCCTGGTTCCAGTTGGCTCCCCAATATCTATTTACGCTATTCAACCAATATATGCCTGGTTCAGTGCTTTACTATTTGTGCGGAATTTGTTGTACATTGTTCTGGATACCCCCGTATACCGTTCATATAGAAAAATTTGATCTGTTTGACCATGGTACCTGTATTATTATGGTTGTTCTTCCCCTTTTTTCCTTGAATTGAATGCTTATATTCATTTATGGGTATCAATGTTGTTACTTTTTGAGAGAATAGTGGCGTTCCGTGGGGATCCCCCTGCGATGTAGGTTTGTTTTCCCATTGTTCACGCCGATATCTCATTATTATGAATTGTCAATCAATATGTGACATTCATATACAAACCATGTAAAACATTTTTTATAGTTTAGATTTTGGATCTTTGGGGCACTGTGCCCGACTACCATACGTGCTTTGACATGTGGGTGGCCGTGCGGCATTGCCCTAGGACCCATTCATTTATAGTATCGGGTTCCATGGACTAGCAGCTCTATTGAGATCACTTTGATCATGTGATATGTGTTGGGTGGCACCCATTACTGCTCTGACATGCGCACAATGCATTTGATCCAGTTTCGTCCATCTTAGTTGTGGGCGTTAGCCAGCCGCTCGAAAACGGAGGAATCGCGAGATTTGATATATTCGCGCATGCGCTAATCACGTGTATTTTCGCGCATGCGCTAATCACGAGATTTTCGCACATGCGCTAATTACGTATAGTATTTTCGCGCATGCGCAAATCGTACATGGGGACGCCAATGGAGCATGTTCAACGCCAACCATGCAGCTGCCCACCTGACAGTGAGTTTTTAATTCACCTTATTAGGGTAATCACTGACACTTATTATGTTATATTCCATATAAATCACGTTGTGTGGAATTAATGTAGTTTTAGTCTGATGTATTATTTTTGCCAAATGAGGCCAATTTGTTATATGTATTTTCTATGATCACATGTATTGTTCGTTCACTGTATATTCACTGTATTATGCTCAATTGATGTTAATCTATTTTTGATTGATGCCCTTATTTAAAGTGTGTCTGTAACACATGTGCACTGTGCTTGATAAAGACAGCAACAAGCTGTTGAAACGTCGCCTGATTTTGGGTCCAATAAATCATCAACTTTTGAATTGATTTGGAGTGCTGCTGGCTATTTTTCACTCATATATATATATATATATATATATATATATATATATATATATCTCAAAAAGGGGGAAATCCATAAAACCCCAGTTTCTAGGACATTTTTGCAGTAACATTAGTCACCAGACACAATAAAATACAGGTCCTTCTCAAAAAATTAGCATATTGTGATAAAGTTCATTATTTTCTGTAATGTACTGATAAACATTAGACTTTCATATATTTTAGATTCATTACACACCAACTGAAGTAGTTCAAGCCTTTTATTGTTTTAATATTGATGATTTTGGCATACAGCTCATGAAAACCCAAAATTCCTATCTCAAAAAATTAGCATATCATGAAAAGGTTCTCTAAACGATCTAGTAACCTAAACATCTGAATCAACTAATTAACTCTAAACACCTGCAAAAGATTCCTGAGGCTTTTAAAAACTCCCAGCCTGGTTCATTACTCAAAACCGCAATCATGGGTAAGACTGCCGACCTGACTGCTGTCCAGAAGGCCATCATTGACACCCTCAAGCAAGAGGGTAAGACACAGAAAGAAATTTCAGAACGAATAGGCTGTTCCCAGAGTGCTGTATCAAGGCACCTCAGTGGGAAGTCTGTGGGAAGGAAAAAGTGTGGCAGAAAACGCTGCACAACGAGAAGAGGTGACCGGACCCTGAGGAAGATTGTGGAGAAGGACCGATTCCAGACCTTGGGGGACCTGTGGAAGCAGTGGACTGAGTCTGGAGTAGAAACATCCAGAGCCACCGTGTACAGGCGTGTGCAGGAAATGGGCTACAGGTGCCGCATTCCCCAGGTCAAGCCACTTTTGAACCAGAAACAGCGGCAGAAGTGCCTGACCTGGGCTACAGAGAAGCAGCACTGGACTGTTGCATGTCATTTCGAAATCAAGGTGCCAGAGTCTGGAGGAAGACTGGGGAGAGGGAAATGCCAAAATGCCTGAAGTCCAGTGTCAAGTCCCCACAGTCAGTGATGGTCTGGGGTGCCATGTCAGCTGCTGGTGTTGGTCCACTGTGTTTTATCAAGGGCAGGGTCAATGCAGCTAGCTATCAGGAGATTTTGGAGCACTTCATGCTTCCATCTGCTGAAAAGCTTTATGGAGATGAAGATTTCATTTTTCAGCACGACCTGGCACCTGCTCACAGTGCCAAAACCACTGGTAAATGGTTTACTGACCATGGTATTACTGTGCTCAATTGGCCTGCCAACTCTCCTGACCTGAACCCCATAGAGAATCTGTGGGATATTGGGAAGAGAAAGTTGAGAGACGCAAGACCCAACACTCTGGATGAGCTTAAGGCCGCTATCGAAGCATCCTGGGCCTCCATAACACCTCAGCAGTGCCACAGGCTGATTGCCTCCATGCCACGCCGCATTGAAGCAGTGATTTCTGCAAAAGGATTCCCGACCAAGTATTGAGTGCAGAACTGAACATAATTATTTGAAGGTTGACTTTTTTTGTATTAAAAACACTTTTCTTTTATTGGTCGGATGAAATATGCTAATTTTTTGAGATAGGAAATTTGGGTTTTCATGAGCTGTATGCCAAAATCATCAATATTAAAACAATAAAAGGCTTGAACTACTTCAGTTGGTGTGTAATGAATCTAAAATATATGAAAGTCTAATGTTTATCAGTACATTACAGAAAAGAATGAACTTTATCACAATATGCTAATTTTTTTAGAAGGACCTGTATGTATAGATGGAGCAGTAAGGATTAGCTGCAATACCAGGCAAAGCCCAGGGGCAGATGTGACGCTCTTTCTGGATAAAAATCTAATCCTTTTTTCTAATCTTGGACAACCCCATTAATAAGCTTAGGAAACTCTGTTGTTTTCTATGTAATGTTTGTGATCATTTAACAGGTGAATATAATAAAGCTGGAATGTAACATAAGATGATTCAATGCTTTACACAAATAAAACTATTCTATGACTCAGTAAACCTGTTTACATTTGTAGACTGTTAATGCTTCTTTTAAAAAGTGGATTTCATTACTATGTTTGTGCAAGATGAATTGAACTTGTTGAAGTTGTAAATTAGTTTGCTTTTCAATTATGTATTGAGCAAGTGACTGAGAGTTAAAATGGTTTGTACATCTTATACATTGATGGCATATCGCTGGAATATAACATCAGTGTAAGATGCCGGTCCCACCTCTCGTACCCAAAAGTGAAGGAGAGCTCACAGTACGTGGTGTGCTCTGCATTCACTTCTATGGGAGTTCAAAAAATAGCCAAGTGGTGGGCATGCTTGCACGGTTCACTCTCCCTCACATCAGGGGAGGAGGGCCCATTCTAGAGATACTGTTGGAGTCCCAGAGGTGGGATTCGCACATATAGGAGATTAATGGCATATCCTAGCAATATACAATAAATGTCTGAGATGGAGATACCCTTTTAAAGGGTAATCAGATCCCTCATGCTGGGGATGTTGCATAGTAACAGACTGAGTTAGGTTTTTGCTTAATTTCGAAGGTTACATTCATATCTTGCGTATACTATTTGTGTTTGATTTATTTCTCACTATACTTTTTGTTGCTTTGAAAACAATATTATTAAAATTATAAACCTGTAGCGGCCACGTGACCCATGTCAAATTGGATATTGACATAGGAAGATCAGAGATGTGCGCCAGTGGTGGAGGAGCAAAGGAGCTAGAATCCAGTGGTAGGAAGCAGGTAAGTATGTTTCCCTCTGTGGATCCGGCTATGTTTGGGGGGGGGGGGGGGCAGGGCTCTCAAAAGGTCCCCAGGGGTGGACAACCTTTTTAATCAGATTTCTACTGTGTATTATATTTTTATGACAGACAAAACTGGAAAATACAAACATATATTGATCTGAACAAATGCAAATGCATAATGATCTAAACAAACCATATCCATCCAGCACACATCAGGCCATTGCCCAGCAATGAAAACATCCGGCAGATAATAATCTTCTAGTCTCCAACCTGCTTCCACCCCTCTCTGTCACCACCAGACATGTGAGAAGCTCTGACAGACATTTTTTAGAACCTCCTCCTTGAGGTTCCTTTTGTTTTGCTTTCATTTTCTCATCTCGTTAGCCTCTCTCAGCTGTCATGTAGGTGCACTGATTGCATCCCTTTAAATCCCTTCCCATACTGCATCACTTTGCGGTTTATACAACTTCCTGGAGTGTATGCATGCTGGATGCTACTACTGAGTCTTCTACAGATAAGTTTTGTTCATTCATTTGCATTTCCCTGTTTGCTGGATCCCAGGTGACCCTGACTCCCTCCGTATCAAGTGTAGGGAGCCGGTGGTCGTGTCCCCTCACTATTATAGGGTGTTCAGGTGTTATACAGTCGAGGGACGAGGCTATCCGATCATCTACCATTGAGATTTTTGCATAGGCTGAGCAGTTAGGGAGAGAGCCAGCTCTGTTGCAGGGCTATCCCTTTGGTTCCTTAGTTTTGGATCCAGTCAGTCGGATCTTCATTTTGTGTCTTCTAGTTTTCTCCTGATTTCAAAACTCATAAGGAACACTTACGTCAGGTCTTGCTCATCCTGCGGGAGAATAAATTGTACGGTAAACTGGAAAAATGTGTGTTTGCTGTTCCATAAATTCAATTTCTGGGGTTTCTTCTCTCCGCTTCTGGTTTTTGCATGGACCCCGAGAAGGTCCGCGCTGTGCTTGAGTGGGAGCTTCCTGAGAATCAGAAGGCGCTGATGCGTTTTTTGGGTTTTGCCAATTATTACAGGAAGTTAATTTTGAATTATTCCTCTGTTGTTAAACCACTCACTGATATGACTAGAAAGGGGGTAGATTTTTCCTCCTGGTCGGTAGAGGCGCGTAAGGCCTTTTCTAATATCAAGGAGAGTTTTGCTTCCGCTCCCATCTTGGTACAACCTGATATTTCTCTACCCTTCATAGTTGAGGTTGATGCTTCTGAGGTGGGTGTGGGTGCGGTCTTGTCTCAGGGTCCCTCTCCTGCCAAATGGTGACCGTGTGCCTTTTTCTCGAAGAAACTCTCCTCCGCAGAGAAAAATTACGATGTGGGAGATAGGGAGTTGTTGGCCATCAAGTTAGCTTTTGAGGAACGGCGCCATTGGCTAGAGGGAGCCAGACACCCTATTACCGTGTTTACTGACCATAAGAATCTGGCCTACTTGGAGTCAGCCAAGCGTCTGAACCCGAGACAGGCCAGATGGTCTTTGTTCTTTTCAAGGTTTAATTTTGTTGTCACGTTCCGCCCTGGGGTTAAGAATGTAAAGGCAGATGCCCTGTCACGTTGTTTTCCGGGAGGTGGGAATTTTGAAGACCCGGGTCCCATTTTGGCTGAAGGTGTGGTGGTCTTTGCTCTTTATCCTGAATTGGAGGCAGAGGTGCAGGTAGCCCAGTCAGAGGCTCCTGATCTTTGTCCTCCTGGGAGGTTGTTTGTGCCTCTTGCTTTAAGACACAAGATTTTTAAGGAGCACCACGATACTGTCCTTGCTGGGCACCCGGGGACAAGAGCCACAGTGGATCTCATCGCTCAGAGATTCTGGTGGCCGGCGCTTCGTAAGTCGTTTGAGGGTTTTGTTGGGGCCTGTGAGACCTGCGCTCGTGCCAAAGTCCCTAATTCACGGCCATCAGGTCCTCTCCTTCCGTTACCCATTCCTTCCCGTCCTTGGACACATCTGTCCATGGACTTCATTACGGACCTGCCTCGTTCCTCGGGGAAGACTGTGATTCTGGTGGTGGTGGACCGTTTTAGCAAAATGGTGCATTTCATTCCTTTTCCTGGCTTGCCCAATGCTAAGACGCTGGCGCAGGCATTTATTGATCACATTGTCAAATTGCATGGTATTCCTTCAGACATAGTCTCTGATAGGGGCACGCAGTTTGTTTCCAGATTCTGGAAGGCTTTCTGTTCTCGCTTGGGGGTTCGGTTGTAATTATCTTCTGCTCTCATTTGTATTTCCCTGTTTGCTGGATCCCAGGTGACCCTGACTCCCTCTGTATCAAGTGTAGGGAGCCGGTGGTCGTGTCCCCTCACTATTATAGGGTGTTCAGGTGTTATACAGTCAAGGAACGAGGATATGCGATCATCTACCATTAAGATTTTTGCATAGGCTGAGCAGTTAGGGAGAGAGCCAGGTCTGTTGCAGGGCTATCCCTTTGTTTCCTTAGTTTTGGATCCAGTCAGTCGGATCTTCATTTTGTGTCTTCTAGTTTTCTGTACACCTTCCGTGACACCCTCCCTCCTACACTTCCTCTTGTTCTCTCTCCTCATTTGACCCTATAACAGAAGAAGAAGTCTCCATGCTCCTATCTTCTTCTTGAACCACAACCTACAGTTGAGATCCTATTCCCTTTACACTTCCTCCAGTCACTCTCCATAACGGTCATTAGTCACATAACTACAATATTGAACCTCTCTTTCTGTGTTAGCATCTTTTCGTCCTCTTTTAAACATTCTGTTATAACCCCACTACTAAAAATCATCTATTGACCCAACATGTGCTGCTAACTACTGACCTGTTTTTAACCTCCTCTTCATCTCAAAATTTCTGGAACATCTGCTCTACTCTCACCTAATAAGCTACCTGTCCACCAACTCATTTTGACCCTTTGCAATCTGGCTTTTGCCCTCTACAAGCTACAGAAACTGCCCTTACCAAATTATATAATGATCTCCTGACAGCAAAAAAGAATGGCAACTACTCTCTACTGATACTTCTGGATCTCTCTGCAGCATTTGATACAGTAGACCACAAACTGCTCACCATGCTCCTATCTAACGTCCTCAGTGACACTGCTTTGTTTTGGTTTTCCTCCTATCTCTCTGGCAACTCCTTCAGTCTATCATTCACCAGGTCTACCTCCTCTCTTCATCCTCTTGATGTTGGGGTTCCTCAGGGTTCAGTTCTAGGTCCTTTACTCTTTCCTCTCTGCACAGCTTTGGTCAGACAAACCTAGAAAATACCAGTGATTTGGCAGCAATCTTTATCTGAAACTACATTTCTCAAAAACTGAACTTTATGTCTTTCCCCCATTTACTAACATAACTAACCCTTTCAATTTCAGTCTGTGGTATCATAACCCTTGGGCAGCACACCAGCTGTCTTGGGGTTATGTTTGACTCAGATGTTTCTTTTATTTCCCATGTTCGATCACTTGCATGCTCTTGTCCTCTGCACCTCAAGAATATCTCCAGAATCTGCACTTTTCTCATGGTGGAAACACACAAAACTCTTGTTGTTTAAATTCATTCTCATCTTGACTACTGTAACTCATACCACCAGTCTCTCACACTAAACTACCCCCCTTCATTCTGTCCTAATTATAGCAGCTAGGTTTATCTATAAGTCTACCCGCTACACCGATGCCTTTAGCCTGTGTCAGTCACTTCACTGGTTGCCCATCCACCATAGAATACTGTTCAAGCTTCTCTTCTCACCTTCACCCACAAAGCTCCCCACAGTGCTGCATCTCTGTACATCTCCTCCCTCATTTCTGTATATTCTCACACTCTCCGTTCTGCAAGCGACCTAAGATTGACATCATCCGTACTTCAAACCTCTCACTTTCATCTTCATGACTTTTCTCGAGCTGCACCAACTCTATAGAATGCACTGTACTGGACAATCAGATTAAACCCAACTTCCTTAGGGTCGAACGAGCCTAAAAAGCACATCTTTAAAGACAGGCTTCTCAGGCTCCCTAAACTAATTCTTCCCCGTTTACTCCCCCATTCATTCTTCATACCTTAGCGCCATCTTTAGTGTTGAGTGAATCAAAGTTTACGAAGTGGACTTAAACCAAATTTCTGGGAAAAGTCGATTAGTAATGAATACATTTTCCCTAAAATTGTGGTAAATAAAAAATTCACACACACCTCGTTCATTTGTGTGCGAAGAGTCCACCACGGCCATCTTTATTGAAGATCCTGTGTGAAATCTCATGCACGGTGACGTATGATGTCACCACGCCAGCCAGCATGATGGCGACATCACGCACCACACAAGATTTCACACTGGATCTTCAATCAAGATGGCCATGGTGGACTCTTTGCAAGCAAATGAATAAAATGAGTATTTATAATTTTTTCTGCAATGAACGCGGCATCTGAGGGATTCAATGACAGGGACAGTACCATAGCTGTTTCCCATAATTGTACCCAATACTCACAAAGAAATGCGCTTTATGATGAAGTAATTCATCATAAAGTGAATTTTTGTGTGAAATTTGCGAAGCAGCCAAATCTAGTTTTTGAGAACTTCGCTTATCTCGAGCCATCTTTTGACAGTAATCCCTACACTGAATGCACTAGCTCATGCAGTTCTGTCTGCACTGCTCTATCTAGCAAAAAGATGGTTGGACCACTTAATAAAACAATCAATTTTACATTTTCTGTCACCTTCCTCATAGATTGTAAGCTCTTTTGAGCAGGGCCTTCACTCCTAGTGTTTTAACTGTACAGGGTAGTCCACGAAAAAGCAGCCCCCTTCAATATCTCTAAATCAAACTGCCTAATAGTAAATCTGTTTTAGTTGTCCATAGCAACCAATCAGAGCTCAGCTTTCAGTTCTTACAGGGCTCTGAAAAAAAAAATCGTACATGAATCCTCTGAATTGCAAAGTGCTGCAAAATATGGTGGCTCTATATAAATAAAGATTATTATTATCAAAGAAGACTTCTATTTACACTGCTTGGATTAAAATCCTAGATCCATTATAAAATAAATTGTATGGTCTCTCAAAAGTTTAGATCGAGTGTATAATAAGAAAACTCAAAACTAGGATAGCTGAGCATATTGCAGAGATGGCAAAAAAAAAATCCAGCGTGCTGCGGGTAGGAAAGCATTTTGTGGAAAAACACTAGGTCCTTGGACACTTTTCAGTCCTGTGGAATAGACCCATTTCAGGAGGAGATTGGAGAAAATGTGTTCTGAACATGAAGCTGGCTACTTAGGCACAAGATTTTCATAGAGCTTCAATCATACAGTAAAAGCGATTAATTATATATTCACTGATTTGAATATTATGTGAAACATACTTGTCATGCCATACAGCTTTTTAGCTAGTATTTTGTGTGTGAAGCATACCCTAATATGAATATGGTTGAGCAAACCCGTGGAAGTTCGGGTTTGCCAGGCTCGGCCGAACTTCAGGTCAAAGTTCGGGTTCGGGACCCGAACTTGACCCAAACTTCACCTCGAACCCGGACCCCATTTAAGTCAGAACTTCACTTTAGTATTTTCTGTTATAACATGGTTATAACAGAAAATAATACCATTCTTAAAACAGAATGCTAAATAAAATGTCTACTGAGGGGTTAAAAATAAAAAAAAACTCACCTCATCCACTTGATTGCACAGCCGGTATCCTCTTTTCTTCAGGACCTGCAAAAGGACCTGCGGTGAGTAGTGATGGACGAACATCGGCCGGGACGGTTCGCGAACGTGATCGCAATTAAATGTTTGCGAAACCCCAAGTTCGAGGCGGGCCCCATTCACTTTATTGGCAGGAGAACCTGAAAAACCTTCAGGTCATATTTGCAGCCAGCAAACACTTACTAGAAGTACATAAATAGTCCCACAACATGGACAGTGATATACCAGAGGGGGGTGATTGGCAAAAATTCCCACAAAAAATATGTATTCTAATCAGGGGCCATTTCTATGTGTCTTAAAGGGAAATTCTCAAAAATGTGCCCTGCTGGAGCCTAGAAATATTTAATTTCCTATCAGTTTGATGTATACAAATGTGCAGCACTCCCCGTTTTTGTATCCTGCAGAGTCTATTTAAAAAAATGCATACGTTAACGTAAATTTTATTTCTACCATGGAACTGTATGGGGAACGGACGCCACTGTACGGCATCAGTCTGAGGAATCTGTTAACACATAAATATTTGGTATGCATTAAATGGATGGCAAAAATAGGATGTGAACCCAGCCCTAGAGTCAGAATAAGCACCAGTACACAGCAGAGCAGCATGGCGGAGAGAGGAGGCTGCCATGTACTGACAGAGCGCTACCTGGTCCCGGTGGTCAGGGATGAGGTCTGTGTTTCCTAAGGATCATTTTCTACTGGGAAACACAGGGCACAGTATAATACACTAGAATCTATATAATATAAAGATATTAGCTCTACCCCCGAATAATAATACAATTAGGTGGTCATTTATTATATAGAAATACGTCTATGTTAGGCGTATTTCTGACACAGATTGTGGCGCAAAGATCCTCCTCAGCACCACAATCTGCATATTTTTCCCACTCATGCCAGGTCTAAAAAAGGATGGCATGGGCAGGGAAAGGGATACAGTTATGGCCATCCAGATATTGGATACCACTGCCATACATTGACCGGAAAACACGTCTACACAGTGACCGGATAGCACAGTACAGGGAATGACTAGGGGCACTGCACAGGGTGACTTTGGATTCTGTGGCTGGAGGTACATTAGGCGGTCACAGGATAAATATGTAACTGTCGACCAGTACAGGCCCCAAAAATTAGGCAATAGGCATTCACCTGACAGCAAAGAACGTTGGATTCTGTGGCTGGAGGTACATTAGGCGGTCACTGGATAAAAATGTAACTATCAGCAGGTACAGGCCCCAAAAATTAGCCAATAGGCATTCACCTGACAGCAAAGAACTTTGGATTGTGTGACTGGAGGTACATTAGGCGGTCACAGGATAAATATGTAACTGTCGGCCAGTACAGGCCACAAAAATTAGGCATTCAACGGACATAAAAGGCCTTTTATGCCGCTGTATTTACCTAAGACAGGGACCATGATTTGTTCTAGGTGGTGGCGGATATTTGTGGCCTGTCATGAGAAAATTCAATCAAACGTGGTTGACTCGTCACATGTGTTGAATTCCTCAGACATCAATGCCTCATTAATTTTTAGAAATGTGAGGTAGTCCACACTGTCGTTAGCTAGGCGAGTGCAATTATCGGTCACGATCCCCCCTGCTGCGCTGAACTTCCTTTCGGACTAGACGAGGGGCAAGCCAACAGTTCCATGGCAATTTGTGCTAGCTCTGGCTACACCCAGTAGTCCAGGGGTTCATCGCTTGTTAGAGTGTCCACATCGGCCGTTAACCCGATGTAGACGGACACCTGTCGGCTTTCACTGAGGCTGGATCAGGAGACTGCAAGAATGGCTGCAAGAATGATCTCATATCCGAAGTGACCAACACATCTTCAAAACGCCCTCTTCTTGCATGCGCTGTTGGATTGGTACCCGCAACTGTTTTATGAGTGGAAATTCGTCTGCCAGTGCCCTCAAAAGCAGAATGCAGCATTTCTCGAAGCAAGGCCTGGAAGTGCTGCATTCTGACAGCCCTCTGTGATGGTGGTAACATTTCCTCCATTTTGTGTTTGTACGTTGCCACCCAGTATTGGTCCTTGCCCTTTATTGTTTTTATACGGGGGTCCCTCTTCAAACACTGGAGCATGAAGGCCCCCATTTTCACTAAACTGGAAGCAGTGGAGTGGCCTGGCTCCTGCTCATCATCCAGGATAATGTCCCCCCCCCCCCCCCCCTCAGCTAGGGACAACACCAGGGATCCTATAAACGTTTAAAGCATGCTCTTCTTGCTCCTCCTCCGCCCCGGCACCATCCTCCTCTGACTTCTCTTCAGACTCCTGTTGTTGACTTGTCTCAGATGGAGTAGCCCCCCCTGGGAATTCATCCAGCATTGCGACTTCTTCATCTTCCTGCTCCTGCTCCTCGACGGCTTGATCAATGACACGACGCAATGCATGCTTCAGAAAGAAGGCGTAAGGTATGATGTCACTGATGGCGCCCTGGCTGCGACTGACCGGTTTAGTGATCTCATCAAATGGCCGCAGAAGTCTGCATGCGTCGCGCATGAGCAGCCACTGTCGCGGTGAAAAAAAACCAAACTCCCCAGAACCTGCCCTGCTGCAGAGTTCGTACAGGTAGTCGTTAACTGCACGTTTCTGCTGGAGCAGCCTATCAAGCATATACAAGGTGGAGTTCCATTGCGTCGGGCAGTCACAAATCAGATGTCTGATGGGCAGGTGGCGTCGCCGCTGAATGTCAGCAAGGCGAGCCATGGCCATGTAAGAGCTTCAAAAATGGCCAGAGATTTTCTTAGCCTGCCACAAGAAGTCCTGGACCCCGGGGTATTGGGCAACGAATCGCTGCACGACTAAGTTCAGGACGTGTGCCATGCACTGCACGTGTGTCATTTTGCCCTGTTTCAGCGCGCTCAGCAGATTGGCACCGTTGTCGCACACCACTTTACCAACTGTCAAATTGAGCAGGGTTAGCCACTGATTGGCCTGGCTTCCAGACACAACAGATGCAGCACAGCATGGCAACGTCTCACCTGGCACGTTGAATAGTTTCTGGGGAGCTTGGTGAGCGCAGCAGAAGAGACGGTAGCCGAGGAGGAGAGTCAGCTGAGGAGGAGAGGGAGGATGGAGTAGGAGGAGAAGAAGAGGCAGACCTGCATGCAATCCGTGGCGGTAACACCAAATCTACACGGGTGCCTCGGGTTGCCTGCTTGACAGCCTTCAGAAGGTTCACCCAGTGGGCAGTAAAAGTTATGTACCTTCCCTGCCCGTGTTTGCTAAACCACGTGTCTGTGGTCAGATGTATCTTGGCACAGACACTGTGTGCCAGAGATACATTCACTTGCCGCTGAACGTGGCCATATAGCTCTGAGATGCCCTTCTGGGAGAAATATTTCCTTCCGGGGACCTTCCATTGCAGTATTACTATGGCCATACATTTTCTAAAGGCCTCCAAGTACACCAGTTTATATGGCAGTAGTTGGCGAGCTAGCAGTTCTGACAAGCCAGCGGTCAGCCATTGGGCAAGAGGGTTATCCGGCGTCATCTTTTTTCGCTCTAACATTTGGGGCAAGGAGGCCTGCCTTTTGCCACATAAACACGAGGACAGCACGGTGGAAGGTTGAGTGGAAGACAACTGGGAGAAGAGAGGAGAAGGAGAAGAGGCAGGACAGGGAGCGCCGGGAGTGTGGCTTTGTGGGTTCTGGCGGTGTTGCTCCCACTGGGCTCGGTGATGGGAGGACAGGTGCCTTCTTAAGACGGTCGTCCCTAGGTGAGTGTTGGGCTTACCACGACTTATGCGTTGAAAGCACAGGCTGCAGATGGCAACACTATTGTCAGCAATGGACACGTTAAAAAAAGCCCACACTGTGGAGCCATGTGCCAGCGTCCAGGGGGCACCAGATGTGACCGTGCATGGTGGATGGCTCATTCCAGATACATTAGCAGTCTGCTTTTTGCCTCCTGTGCACTGCGAGTTCTGCCTGCTTCTCCTCTCTATCTGCTGTTCCGTCTCTCCCTCTGAACTCCCCTCCTCTTCCTCTCTTGTGGGCACCCACGTGACATCCATCGACACGTCATCATCGTCACCTTCACCACCACTGACATTAGAGATCTCAGAGTAGGCAGCAACAGCGGGGACCACCCTCCTTGGGTGGATTTGGGTACTGTAGTCAGACTGCTGGGGGGCGACCATTGATACCTCCTCTTTCTGATCCGATGCCAACAATGGCTGCGCATCAGTAAGTTCTTGTAATGGACGGGAAAATAATTCCTCTGACTCGAGCGGAGGGGATATGGTGGTGGTGGTGTCTTTGGAGGTGCACACAGCAGAGAGTGAAGAGGGTGCAGATAGAGAGGATGAGGAGGGTGCAGAAGCGGAAGGCTGAGTGAGTCACTAAACCAAGTCTGGTGTATCCTTTGACATAATCGCACGCACATTCTGCAACTTCCCGACCCCTGGTGCACCTCCCCGACCCCTGCGGAATGGCCTGCCTCTTCCTCTGCCTTTCATTTTCAAAATGACCCTGGGCCAAAGTCCCTATAGAAGAGCAATATTTGTGGAAGAAGGTATATCACACCTCTGCCTCAATTTGTTAATTTTTGGGGGGCAACTGGTAAATCACAACAGTAGATATTATTTTTTTCAAATAGTGTTTTTCACTCTGTGTAGATGCGGTAAACCGCAGACAAATGCTGCACTACCTAAATGCACTATATAGAAATTATATTATTGGTATATAACACCCCTGCTTCAATCAGTTTTTTTTTTTGGGGGGGGGGGGCGGGCAACTGGTAAATTACACCAGTAGAAATTATTTATTCCAATAGCACACAACTGCTGCACAATACAATTGCACTATAATATACTTTCTATTTTAGAAAGTATATTATAAGTATATCACACCCCTCTGTGTATCACACCTATCGATAGCACACCTATACCAGTCCTTTGTGGCCCTATTAGCTAGCGTTTGGTGTCCCTAACAGTCTGTCTCTGCTCCACACAGCAACCTCTCCCTACACTGGCAAAACACTGAATGTAAAATGGCACCCAGATCAGGTTTATTTATAAGGTAGGGAGTATGTCCATGTGCTGAAACGTCTCAATTGGCTGTCCTGTACCACCTGATGGATGTGTCATGGGTCAAAGTTCTTCACAATGTAAAAGAATATGGCGGGCGCGAATATCGCGAACGAGCAAAGTTCACAGCGAAATGACCACCGGGCGAACCGCAAGGCCATCTCAAGCAGTGACGTCACCTCAGTTCCTTTTGCAGGTCCTGAAGAAGAGAGAATACCGGCTGCGAGATCAAGTGGATGAGGTGATTTTTTTTATTTATTTTTTAACCCCTCAGTAGACATTTTATTTAGCATTCTGTTTTAAAAATGCTATTATTTTCCATTATAACCATGTTATAATGGAAAATAATAAAATTAACCCGAACACTGAACCCTAACTTCAGTGAAAGTCCGGGTTTGGCTACCCAAACTCGCAAAGTTCAGTACGAACCCAAACTTTGCAGCTTGGGTTCGCTCAACTCTAAATATGAGTCATAAAAATGACACTAATGTTTAGCTGCACTTCATCCATTCTGATCGTCCCAGATGACTAAGGGTACTTTCACACTAGCGTTATTATTTTCCGGCATAGAGTTTTGTCAAAAAGCTCTATGCCGGAAAAGAATTGATCAGGCATATCCCAATGCATTCTGAATGGATAGAAATCCGTTCAGTTTGCATCAGTATACCTTCCGTTCAGTCACTGTCAGGCGTTTTGGCTGGACATAATACCGCAGCATGCGGAGACTCCAGGGCTTGGAGCTGGAGTCTGGGGGAGAGGAACAAATGGATACTGCTCCTTTCTTCCTCCCTTTTTACAGCTAGACTAAGTAGAATAGTCTGGAGCTAGGGAGTGGAGCCATCCTATACCCTAAGCTCCAGAGAGGGTTAGGCCAGGACTGTTAACTCTGGCCATGACTGGCTCATGCTGGAACAACTGAGTGTGCAGTAGTGATGAGCGGCAGGGGTCATATTCGAATTTGCGATATTTCACAAATATTTTGTAGAATATTCATCAAATATTTGCGAATTCGAATATTCGTTCTATTCTATTTTTTTTTTACTCGGAAAAATCGGCAAAGTAATGATCGCGTAATATGCGAATATTCTAAAAAACGAATATATAGAGCAATCTAGCTAATATAGTGCTATAATTTTTTTTTTATAGTTGTAATTTTTTTCCAATCTTTACTTCAGATGAGAAAAAAATTACATCTATTAGACAAAGAAGATTATAGCACTATATTAGCTTAATTGCCCTACATTCATTTTTTCGAATATTCTCTATATTGCTATATATTCTTGTTTTAGAATATTATGAATATTCAAAAAATCGAATATATAGCAATATATCAAATATATTTTTTTTTTTAATATTCGGCTTTTTTATTTTCAATCTGTACAGTTGTTCCACTTCGGCATACTCCTCCCCGATAAGCGTCCCCGTCACCATGGGAACACCTGGGGGTTAGAATATACCATTGGATCTGAGTTTTCACAATCTCAGCGTGAAAATCACCTCTCATGTGCACAGCCACATTGGAGTGAATGGGTCCGGATTCAGTGCGGGTGCAATGCGTTCACCTCAGGCATTGCACCCGCATGGAATTCTCGCCTGTGTGAAAGGGGCCTATAAGTTGGAAGGGCTGCCTAATGATCATTCAGCTGACAGCTATTGAAGATGCATGGGTGCCTTTAGTAGCTTTTATTTAAAGGGAATCTGTCTCCAGGACATTCACTGTTAAACCAGGCACAATGCCTTGTAAAAACAGATTAGCCAAAAATACAGATGATGTCAGTGTGCATTCCGTATTATGCGGAACGGAACAGCTGGCCACTAATAGAACAGTACTATCCTTGTCCGTAATGCGGACAATAATAGGACATGTTCTATTTTTTTGCTGAATGGAAATACAGACATACGGAAATGGAATGGACACTGAGTAACTTCCATTTTTTTGGCGGACCCATTGAAATTCATAGTTCCGTATACGGTCTGCAAAAAAAACGGAATGGACACGGAAAGAAAATGCGTTCATGTGCATGAGGCCTTATACTTACCTTTCTTGTAGGGGGGCTACCGACACTCCACAGCTCTTGAGCCGTGCTGCACTGTTGTCCTGATGTAACACAGCGTCAGGTTGTAATGCGTGCTTACGTGCACTATGTCCTGACAATGTGTCAGGATCCAGTGCAGCGCCATGCCACTCACAGGTTGTGAGTAATAGCAAGCGCTTCACTCACGCTCCGTGGTCACATGACACAAACAAATCCTCCATACAAAAAATTAGCATCGATGATTTTTTGTGTCGTTACACAATTTAATCGAGTAATCGCTGCAGCCCTACTTGTAGGGTTAGTTCAGCTGAATGTGTAATGCCCACGGCCAGGGGCAGCGCTTGGGGTATCCCTTGCCCTTTAGGAGGTTTCTACAAAATATGTCCCTCTTATAGAGCAAGTAAACGTGACGCCAGTTGCAGTTAAGCAACAAGGACATGGAGCCCCCTTCGTAGATGGTAATGTTGGTACCCAGTGTAGGAAGGCCAGAGTGGTGTTAAATAGGTAACAATATCCCTGGAGATGTTGTGTAGCACTTTTATCACGGTGCTCCTACTTGAATATGGGTGGATCCCAGATGTGGTCAACCGAGGCAGTGTAAAAGGGGATGAAGAACTTGGATAGGGTAGAACAAAGTTGAGTCCAGACTTTGTAAACGTTGAACAGTTGCTTTTACTTGGAATAAACTGTAATCCATATAAGTTCCAGACTTTATCTTGGTTTCCAATAGGTTTCAGCAGGCAAATGGCAGGCGAATACTTTCTCTGCCACAATCTCAGCACTGCTATGCTGTAGCTTTCTCAGCTCTGCTATGTTAGCAGTAATAGTAGTCTGTCTCTTACTATGGTCCCAGAGATTTCTTGTCTTGGCATTTAGTACCTCAAGCTTCAGCTCAGCTTGGGTGAAGGCAATGCAAGCCCAGGAGGAGACATGCAACCATATAGTCCAATGCTCTGCTAGCCAACATACAACCTTTCCCTGGGAGGTGGTAGGCTAGACTGCCCACTAACACCAAACTCATCCTCTCCTTCTCCCTCTAGAGCGAGAGAGAGAATGGACAATCCAGTACATCCCCCGATCTAGCACTGCCAAATGTTGCTGCCACCTTGTGGTCACCAGGCACATTACATGAACATAACAATCACATGGAATATGCACATTATTAGAAGATGACATAAACTACTTTGATGACAGGTATTAGCACATAAGAAATTGTAGCAAGGTGTCAAAAAGAGTGGTAATTGCACTTTGTAAATGTATTGATGTATTGATATCTTACTTAGGGATTGCTTCAGACTGGATAAAAATAAATATGCAAATGAGCAGTTAAGTGCACCAGGGCGAGCCTAAGCCACTCTATGCACCCTTGCTTCTCCTTCTTTCTCTAGCCCCTACCTCTCCTTCTTGATTGGCAGGGCCAGATTCCTGCTTAATCATCTCCTCTGGCCCTGTGATTCAAGAAGGAGGGGCTAGCAGGCAACGTAGCTTTAGCCTGCCCTCTGTGCACTTTTTTGGATACGACTGGCTTCAACGGTGATGTGCTGCTTCGCAGAAGCCAGTCTTTGGCTGGGGAGGTACATGTGACCAAGTCCACAGCCAGCCAGATGTAAACAGTACCAGGACCGGAAGATGGAGAGAGCGGAGGCAGTGCAGAAGTGTCCTAGAGCAGGTAAGTCTGAATCTTCTGTTTTAGGGGCCATGCTGCAGGAACTTGCTAAAAAATAAATAAATCATTTTTACTGGAAAACCCCTTTAAAAGTCATTTTTGGTCCAGAATGAAGCAATGGATTGCTAAATGAAAGGTATCATTACAGTCAGTTGAGCTAGCCCTACACGGCATTGTGACTGGATTAACTGTGGATTTCCTAGTAACAGACTCCCTTTAATGCTGGTGCTCTAGTTTCGGGTGATCTTCCTGTGTGACTCAGTTGCTCTAATTGCTTTTGTTATGAAAGCACTGGATGTAAGACTTTTGTAAACCATTTAATACTTTGACGACTATTCTGGTTTAATGGTGTGTGCAAATAGGTCTATTTTTAGCCATAACTGTAGTGCAGTGAAGCAGTGTTTAACATTGCTGGCCCCCAGTGCTTGATGGCCGAGCTGATAAAATAAGTGACCATTTTCCATTGAAACACATACATTTTAGGAAAGACCGGTATAGAATGAAATAGTATCTATTCTTTCAGCTATTCCAAAGTTAACAGGCAAAAGGTACTGTTAAATCGCAATAAAGTTAATGGTATAGTTTACTGACAGACCTGAAAGGTATGGGTACAGTATAACCACCAGAGTAGCAGCTGTTATGGGGCTCACTATCACATCATTGTTTGTATTATACCTGCATGAAAACATTATTAAAGCGGATCTCTACCTTTTTTTTTACTAATGATCTATGCTGATCGGTGAGGGGCCGACACCTGGGACCCCCACCACTCAGCTGTTTTAGATGGCAGTAGCGCCGTAACCTTTTAGCTGCTTTCTGGACGTCACAACTAGAGGTCACGTGGCTTAGGCGCAGCTCAGTTCCATTTCAGTGAATAGGGCTAAGCTGCACCCAGGTCATGTGAAAATACTCGTAATCTCACTGACCTGCGGGAAGCAGCAAGAAGGCCGCGGCGCTACTGGGAGCGCTGTTACCTTCTCAAACAGATGATCGACGGGGATCCCGGGTGTCAGACCCCTGCCGATCAGATGCTGATGATCTATCCAAATATTTAATATTTTGTTCCTGTTCTTCAATGCTACTGAGTACATAGAAACATTTTTGTGAGCTGGGAGGGGTGGTGGTGCCACAAGAAGATCGTACTGCCCTTCTATCCCAGGTGGTTTGGAATTGAGTGGTGTTCGCCAGCGCCAGAAAGTGAAATAACTGTGTGCATTGTGCTGCAATATTTATTTGTGCATTTTTCAGGATTCTGTTGGTGTAATTTCTCTACTGTAACTACTATAGAGAAAATGATCCTTATACTGTGACATCAGTGCGTATATCATACCACTACTGTGACATCACTGTTAAAATTTCACTGTGCAGATTATTCTTAGCCTGACACTTCACTATAAACATTAATCGACCATTGTGCATCCTTCCCATGCTGTAAACAAACTGATTATCCCTTTACTATGACATTACTATGTGTATTATTTTTATGCTGTGACTTCAATTATTGCTTTACCATGTCCATTGTGGATGCTAAAATACTCATACACTTTCCATTTTCTGAATTCGCTACTAAAAGTGGTAATGTTAGACTGGGCTCCATGCAAAGTTTTTCTACAGGTCTCTATGATAACAGTGCAGATCATCAATACACATTTTGAATATCACTATATTTTTTTTAATATTTTGATATCCATTGTATTTATAACAAAAATATTAAAGGGAGGAACACTTCCAAGCAAGTTTTTTTTTATGTATAGGAGAACAATCTCCCAAATGCTGTTACAAATGCAGCCTTATGGATGAGGAAAAGAACCAGAAAGTGCATTTCCTGAAATAGCAGTCTTGGTGGAGAAAGACTGCATTTTATGGAGCTCTATTTCTAAAGGCACCATTTACAGTTGTCTACATTTTGGTGGGAGGCAGGAAAAAAATTCCAAATGGCGTGGAATTATAAAAAGAAAACACCATTCCGCCACAGTTTTAAGATTTGTTAGTTTTTTTACAGCGGTTCCTATGTGGTAAAACTGACCTTTTACTTTTCATTATGATTACAATGATAGTCCATATATATAGCTTTTCCTGCATTTTAATATTTCAAAAAAAAGAAAAAAACTTTGCAAAAAATACATTTTTCCTTTACATTGCCATATTCTGACCCCCATAGTGTACGGAGCTGTGTGATGGCTAATTTTTTGTGGGACAATCTGTACATCTGTACTTTTCATTGATACCATTCTGGGGTGCATATGACTTTTTGATCACTTTTTATAAAAAATAATTGTGAGAGTTGAAGCGATAAAAAAAAAAGGCAAAATGCCATATGGGATAGATATTTTTTATATTTTAATAGTATGGGCGTTTTTGCAATTTTTATATTTTTTTATATTTTTGGGAAAGGGGGGTGATTTGAACTTTTATTTTTTTATATTTTTAAAAACTTTTTTTTTTACAGTTTTTAATAGTTGCCCCAGGGATCTATAGCAATAAATCATTAGATTGCTTCTCTAACAGACTCCAATGCATTAGCATTGGAGTCTATTAGAATTACACTAAGTTCCTATGAAGCCCTGTCACAGGCAGGCTCTCCGTAGGAACTAGTCTGCGGCAGTCCTGTACCACTTCTGAGTACAAGGGCTGCCACACACTGCATCCGGCTCCTCTGATCCTTGCTGGAGGGAAGCCAAAACACGGCCGGGAGTGCATGCTCCCAGTCTTTAACTTCTCAGATGGCGTGGTCACATTCTCTTCTCTTTTTTTTATTCACTCCTGCCTTTGCCTTCCAAAACTGAATGCAGAAACCTGACAATGTGGTCATACCCAAACAATATATATGGTATTGAACAGTGCTCCGTTAGATGTTCAGAGCTTGGGATATTTTGTTCTATAACCTAACCCTGCTTTACACTTCTCCACAACTTTATCCCTGACCTGTCTGGTGTGTTCCTTGGTTTTAATGATGCTGTTTGATTACTAATGTTATGCTGAGAATAAATTACATACAGGTGGACTCTATTTACTAATTAGGTGACTTCTGAAGGAAATTAGTCACACTGGGTTTTATTTAGAGGTACTGTATCAGAGTACATGGGGCTGAATACAAATGCACACCACATCTTTCAGATTTTTATTTATAAAAATTGAAAACCATGTATCATTTTCACTTCACACACACTTGCTACTTTGTGTTGGTCTATCACATAAAATCCCAATAAAATACAGTACATTCAATTTTATATAAAATACAAGTGTTTGGGTGTAACATGAAAACATATGGAAAAGTTCAAGGACTTAGCATTGCAAAAGAACAATTTTGGTGTACAATATGTATATAAAATTAATGAGAGATACCATATATATTGTAAGGGTATGACCACCTTATAACCCTGACACTGTCTAAAGCTACCTAAATGATGATACTTCTGTGCGAAACCTAACACATAATGATACAAATTCTCATGTTCTAAACTGAAGTCTACTCCAAACATGAGCAGTCAGGTTCACCTACGATTCTCCAGTCTCCAATTCCCCAAATTAATATTCATAGTGTCTGTTTAAGTAAATGCTTTAGTAAATATGCCACAAAACGTCTCCATTTAGCCACGTCCTCATTGACAACAGGTTGTTACATTTCCCTGGGCGATCTATCCCTACACTGAGATAGTGTCAGTGATGAATAGACATTGTCAGTATGTTAGACTTATGGGTGCAGTCTATGACCATTACATGGTACCTCACATGTGGATGGCGAGGTGATTCTCATAGACTCGACAAGTTTTAACTTGGAATGAGGCAGCAAGAATACGATTAGACTCTCTCGGGACTCATTGGCTTGTGCTGTGTATTTTAGCAAAATAGCTGAGTCAATTGAAGAATGTGACCGAACATCTAGCTAAGGGCATCTGCCTATAGTTAAAGAGGTATTCCAGTAATGTAATGTTATGCGCTTTCCACTGAATAGGTGATAACTGTTAGATCAATGGAAGTCCTACTGACCACTCCAATCACTTTGTAGGGGCTACATGGGGTACAGGGTCCCCGTTCTCATTATCAGTGATCGTGATCCTGTGGATAGGGGATAACTTTACACAACTGGAATTCCCCTTTAAGATAGGGGGAAAAAAACGGTGACAGATTTTCATAAAGGGTTTGTCTGGGTGTTTAATATTGATTATCTATCCTCATGATAGGTCATCTATACCTCATCAGTGGTGAGCCAATTCTAAGAACCCCAGCCAATCAGCTGTTTGAGGAGGCCGCCATGCTCCTCTGAGCACTGTGGCTTCCTCAAAGCTTGCCAAACGCAGTGCCATCCATAGTATAACTGCTGTGCTTGGTATTGCAGTTCAGGCCTATTGACTTGAATAAGACTGAGCTGCATCTAGGCCATGTGACCGATGAACGTAATGTGAGCGGTGCTCACTTTAAACAGCTGATCAGTAGGGGTGGCAGGATAATATTAAACACCTGGAAAACCCCTTTAACGATAATAGCATACAAAAGAAAATACATCTAATTGACATCATTGTTTTTATTGCAACCTATTTTTTGTATTTCTTCATTCCTGAAATTCTTTTTTTTTTAAACCTGTGTGTCATTATATCATTCTTTATATAGTAACAGCAGATAATTATCTTATTTCAAAAGACGTACTATATTGCGTAATATAATATGCACTTTTAGAGCAGGGAGCTTGTCCTATGTGCAGTTAATTAACTGTCACTATAAACTTCCTCATTCCTTCACATAGCATTTCATTTGTTGACTGGTCATAGTGTAACCCAACCATTCATTCCCTGGACTTCTTGGGAAACTTTTGGATGTTGCATAATGAAGCTTAAATGTTTTATTGAAAATGAAATCTGAAAATGATCTATAACTTTATGATTAGAGATATAATATGAGAAATATATGTTAGGTAAATTATTTAAAAGGGTTGTCAGAGATTTTAAAATTGATGGCCTATCCTCTGATTAGTCATCAATGTCTGATTTGTGGGGATCTGACTCCCGGCATCCCCGACGATCAGCTGTTTGAAGAGTTCACAGCGCTCCGGTGGGCACTGAGGTCTCTTCCTAGGCCAGTGATCTCATGTTCATCGGTCACATAGCCCAGGTGCAGCTCAGTCCCATTCAAGTGAATGAGTCACAGGAGTGCTGTGGCTTCTTCAAACAGCTGATTGAAGGGGTCCTGGGAGTAAGAACCCCCCCATCCCCCATCAGATAGTGATGAACTAAGGATAGGCCTTCAATATCAAAATGTCAGCCAGTCCCTTTAATATAGATAGCAAAGAACAGCTTCTCCATTTAAATTTTAATAGTGCAGAAATAAAGAAAATGTTAGTTGCAGCAAGGTAGTGGATAATGCTTAAATGGGTTGTCTCATCTCAGACAATGGGGGCATATCGCTAGGATATGTCCCTATTGTCTTATACAGTGGGATGTGAAAGTTTGGGCAACCTTGTTAATCGTCATGATTTTCCTGTATAAATCGTTGGTTGTTACGATAAAAAATGTCAGTTAAATATATCATATAGGAGACACACACAGTGATATTTGAGAAGTGAAATGAAGTTTATTGGATTTACAGAAAATCTGCTATAATTGTTTAAACAAAATTAGGCAGGTGCATAAATTTGGGCACTGTTGTCATTTTATTGATTCCAAAACCTTTAGAACTAATTATTGGAACTCAAATTGGCTTGGTAAGCTCAGTGACCCCTGACCTACATACACAAGTAAATCCAATTATGAGAAAGAGTATTTAAGGGGGTCAATTGTAAGTTTCCCTCCTCTTTTAATTTTCTCTGAAGAGTAGCAACATGGGGGTCTCAAAACAACTCTCAAATGACCTGAAGACAAAGATTGTTCACCATCATGGTTTAGGGGAAGGATACAGAAAGCTGTCTCAGAGATTTCAGCTGTCTGTTTCCACAGTTAGGAACATATTGAGGAAATGGAAGACCACAGGCTCAGTTCAAGTTAAGGCTCGAAGTGGCAGGCCAAGAAAAATCTCGGATAGACAGAAGCGACGAATGGTGAGATCAGTCAGAGTCAACTCACAGACCAGCACCAAAGACCTACAACATCATCTTGCTGCAGATGGAGTCACTGTGCATCGTTCAACCATTCGGCGCACTTTACACAAGGAGATGCTGTATGTGAGAGTGATGCAGAGGAAGCCTTTTCTCCGCCAACCCACAAAAAGTGCCGCTTGAGGTGGGCTAAAGCACATTTGGACAAGCCAGCTTCATTTTGGAATAAGGTGCTGTGGACTGATGAAACAAAGATTTAGTTATTTGGCCATAACAAGAGGCGTTAAGCATGGAGGAAAAAGAACACAGCATTCCAAGAAAAACACCTGCTACCTACAGTAAAATATGGTGGTGGTTCCATCATGCTGTGGTGCTGTGTGGCCAGTGCAGGGACTGGGAATCTTGTCAAAGTTGAGGGACGCATGGATTCCACTCAGTATCAGCAGATTCTGGAGACCAATGTCCAGGAATCAGTGACAAAGCTGAAGCTGCGCCGCGGCTGGATCTTTCAACAAGACAACGACCCTAAACACTGCTCAAAATCCACTAAGGAATTTATGCAGAGGAACAAGTACAACGTTCTGGAATGGCCATCTCAGTCCCCAGACCTGAATATAATTGAAAATCTGTGGTGTGACTTAAAGAGAGCTGTCCATGCTCGGAAGCCATCAAACCTGAATGAACTAAAGATGTTTTGTAAAGAGGAATGGTTCAAAATGCCTTCAACCAGAATCCAGACTCTCATTGGAACCTACAGAAAGCGTTTAGAGGCTGCAATTTCTGCAAAAGGAGGATCTACTAAATATTGATTTCATTTCTTTTTTGTGGTGCCCAAATTTATGCACCTGCCTAATTTTGTTTAAACAATTATAGCACACTTTCTGTAAATCCAATAAAATTCATTTCACTTCTCAAATATCACTGTGTGTGTCTCCTATATGATATATTTAACTGACATTTTTTATCGTAACAACCAACTATTTATACAGGAAAATTATGACGATTAACAAGGTTGCCCAAACTTTCGCATCCCACTGTAGGTGCAGGTTCCTCCACTGGGATAAGCATCTATATCGAGAACGGAGCCCTGCAAAGTGGTGGCTGGAGGACTCCGTTCTGGCCACAACCAAGTGCTCTCCTCATAGAATTGAATGGGTGTGCACGGCGTATGACCGGCCACCGCTCCCACTCACTTCTATGGGCCTGACAGAAATAGCCAAGCCATCCTAACGATATGCCCGCATTGTCTGAAATGAGACAATCCCTTTAATGGCAATTCCAATGGAGCATGAAAATTTATGTTTGACTTGCGTTAAATCCTGTGCAGCGCCACTACAGGGGAAATGGGGTAGTACACAGATAAAATCAGTTGGCTGTTTGTGTAATGCATGGATTTGCAGGGTCTTCCAGAGTAAACGTCCTTTTACAAGGATTGGCACATTTATTGGAGATCGGAGTTTGTACGAATGCTTGCTGCCGAAAATTGCCTGTCTACGTATGCTACCGATCATCCAACAAATAAGCTCTGCCCAACTGATCAGGCAATGATGGAGAACAAACTGCTCGTTCCTGATCATTGCCTGTGCTTCAGCAGGTGTAAAGCGGCCTTAAGAGATATTTTTTAGTGTCCAATCTTCCTGATGAGATTAGAATCATAAATTTAGAGTTCTATAAAAGGATATTTGTAAACCAGTTTAAATAAATTCTTCCACCTACCCTCAACTGGGAAGGCTATAGCAAACTGAGATTAAAGGGGACTTCTGGTGTGCATCAATATCCTTGGAAATGATCTTCCATGAAGGTAGGTATCATTTTGTAATGTATTTCCTTTACCTTTATAGTTCCTATCTTCTGTTCTGGACTGACATGTGACCGTGTCCATGCAAATTCTTACTTCCTGTGATGGTATGTCCACGTGAAAGCAGCATCAGGGGTAGTAGCAGGGTAGTATCTATGTGAGCTATAAACTAGCTGGGTGTTGTTTGGGGCTGTGCTGGAGAAAGGAGAAGTGCATCATGGGTTTGGTTGGATATAATAACAGGAAGTGCTACATACAGGTTGTGAACAAGCCACAGTGATTTTTTTACATGGTGAAACCGGATCAGGAGAGTCCATATTGAAAAAAACATGGGGAAGATGTACACGAGGTAAGCTACCACATGGGCATATCTGTTAAAACCATAAGATTGTCAGCATTCCTAAAGAAATTAAATGTGAAAAAATAGGGTTTTATTAGCCCATGTCCTACATGGGCTAATAAACCCCCCTTTTTTGCACATTGAATTTAATTAGGAGTGCTGCAGATTTTTTCTTATACTATCTGGATATTTGATCATGATCACGGACATAGGCACCCATTTCATTTGAACATTTTACAGAGTGCTGTCTTTTTCTGTTTCTGTTCAATCATATATCATAGTAATTAGAGATTAACTCAATTTCTCAAAAATTTGATTTGGTCGGTTCACCGAATTTTCCAAAAAGACTCGATTCGAACCCAATTTATTTGTGGTGAAGCGCGTTAAAACAGCTATTTCCTGGCTGCAGAGAGCCTTTATAGTGGTGTAGAACACTGTTCCTTGCAGTAACACACATAGGGAGTCTGCTGTGGTAGTGAAAGAATACTGTGAGTCAGTATGACACGCACATGACAGGTGTCGCTCTTAGAATCCCTGCACACTTCACTTACAGTCAGGCCCATAAATATTGGGACATCGACACAATTCTAAAATTTTTGGCTCTATACACCAGCACAATGGATTTGAAATGAAATGAACAAGATGAGCTTTAACTGCAGACTGTCAGCTTTAATTTGAGGGTATTTACATCCAAATCAGGTGAACGGTGTAGGAATTACAACAGTTTGCATATGTGCCTCCCACTTGTTAAGGGACCAAAAGTAATGGGACAGAATAATAATCATAAAATCAAACTTTTACTTTTTAATACTTGGTTGCAAATCCTTTGTAGTCATTTACACCCTGAAGTCTGGAAAGCATAGACATCACCAGACGCTGGGTTTCATCCCTGGTGATGCTATGCCAGGCCTCTACTGCAACTGTTTCAGTTCCTGCTTGTTCTTGGGGCATTTTCCCTTCAGTTTTGTCTTCAGCAAGTGAAATGCATGCTCAATCGGATTCAGGTCAGGTGATTGACTTGGCCATTGCATAACATTCCACTTCTTTCCCTTAAAAACTCTTTGGTTGCCTTTGCAGTATGCTTTGGGTCATTGTCCATCTGCACTGTGAAACGCCGTCCAACAGGGGCGGACTGAGAACCCTCAGGGCCCCCGGGCAAAATAAATCAAGGGCCCCCTTACAGGCCCCACCCATGTTCTGCTGCAAGCCCCACTCTTGTCCCGCCTCCATGCCCCGCCTCCAGCCACACCCTACACAATATTTAATAAGATTTCAAAGTTAAAGTGACACAAAAGGCACCCAGACCACTTCAGCTCATTGCAGTGGTCTGGGTACAGTGTCCCTTTTGCAAATCGAGCTGCAATGTTATAGAGAAACTGCATTGTTTACGTTCCAGCAATAAGTCAGCCTCTAGTGCTGGCAGCCACCTGAGGGCTTCCTGGATGAAAACAGACCTTTGGTCTGGTATCTGACGCTGGGCGTCCTCACACCCTGCATGATGACCTCCAGGGTCAAATTTTTCTCAGCGTCCATTAGTGAGCCTCTGTTAGAAGCAGTGTGGGCATAACTACTGTGAAGGGGGCACATATCTGGGCATAACTACTGTGAAGGGGGCACATATCTGGGCATAACTACTGTGAAGGGGGCACATATCTGGGCATAACTACTGTGAAAGGGGGGAGGCCGTTTACAGTAGTTATTAATCCCTTTCAGCAGTCCCCCCTTCAGTGAATGGGGGACTGCTGAAAGGGGTTAATAACTACTGTGAAGGGCCTACCCGTCTGGGCAACCCCACAGATCAACCCCCCCACCCACCTTGTACTTGTTCCACTGATCCGCTACTTGCGGACTACATGGGCATGAGTTCAGTCACTTCGGTGCGCAATCCCATCCTGTGGCGCGTGATCCCGTGAGACCCGTGACCTACAGCGGCAGGTCTTGCGGGATCACACGCTGCAGGACAGGATTGCTCACCGAAGTGACTGAACTCATTCCCGCGCAGCCCACAAGTAGCGGAACAATTACAAGAGGGGTGGGGAATAGCCAAATTAAAAAAATATTTTGAACCAAAAGGTGTTATGGGGGCTCTGTGGATGGCACTGTTATGGGGGCTCTGTGGATGACACTGTTGTGGGGATCTGTGGATGACACTGTTGTGGGGATCTGTGGATGACACTGTTGTGAGGATCTGTGGATGACACTGTTGTGGGGGGGATCTGTGGATGGCACTGTTATGGGGGGGATCTGTGAATGGCACTGTTATGGGGGGATCTGTGGATGGCACTGTTATGGGGGCATCTGTGGATGGCACTGTTATGGGGGCATCTGTGGATGGCACTGTTATGGGGGCTCTGTGGATGACACTGTTATGGGGGCTCTGTGGATGACACTGTTATGGGGGCTCTGTGGATGACACTTTTGTGGGGGGGATCTGTGGATGGCACTGTTGTGGGGATCTGTGGATGACACTGTTATGGGGGGATCTGTGGATGGCACTGTTATGGGGGGGATCTGTGGATGGCACTGTTATGGGGGGATCTGTGGATGGCACTGTTATGGGGGGATCTGTGGATGGCACTGTTATGGGGGGGATCTGTGGATGGCACTGTTATGGGGGGGATCTGTGGATGGCACTGTTATGGGGGCTCTGTGGATGGCACTGTTATGGGGGCTCTGTGGATGGCACTGTTATGGGGGCTCTGTGGATGGCACTGTTATGGGGGCTCTGTGGATGGCACTGTTGTGGATATCTGTGGATGGCACTGTTGTGGGGGGATCTGTGGGTGACACATATATAGCACCTTATGCTACATATGTATTATCTAAAGATCCCCCCATAACAGTGTCCCTGTGAGTAATTGATCCCCAATACAGGGACTGGGGGCCAGCATCTGTGGTTGTAATTGCAGCGGGGCCCTGTGCAGTCACTGTATTCTATTACACCAGGCCCCGCTCACTGTAATACTAATATTCATATGTGAACAACTTGAAATCCTCTGCGATCCTCTCCCTCTGAGCTCTCTGTACTCACAAACTCAGTAGCAGGCCGGGCGGCAGCGCAACTCACTGACGTCACGCGCCTGCTCCTCCCACTTTATGAATGAAGTAGGAGGAGCAGGCGCGTGACGTCAGTGAGTTGCGCTGCCGCCCGGCCTGCTACTGAGTTTGTGAGTACAGAGAGCTCAGAGGGAGAGGATCGCAGAGGGTTTCAAGTTGTTCACATATGAATATTAGTATTACAGTGAGCGGGACCCGGTGTTATGTTATTCTGCGGCGGGCCCCCATCCCGGCCGGGCCCTCGGACCATGTCCGAAGTGCCCGACCGGTCAGTCCGCCCCTGCCGTCTAATGAGTTCTGAAGCATTTGGCTGAATATGAGCAGATAATTTTGCCCGAAACACTTCAGAATTCATCCTGCTGCTTTTGTCAGCAGTCACATCATCAATAAATACAAGAGAACCAATTCCATTGGCAGCCATACAGGCCCACGCCATGACACTACCACCACCATGCTTCACTGATGAGGTCAGTAGCAATTCTAGGATTAATATATAGAGGGGGCACAGAAGATACACAGTCAAAAATGGGGGGGCACTAATAATTTTCCTGTATAATAATGTACCCTGATATCCCTTAGTTATTTGACCCCGCCGGGCAGTGGCGTAGCTAGAAATGACTGGGCCCCACAGCAATTTTTTGAATGGGGCCCCCCTCCCCCACTAACTTTTTCGCGACCCCTTCCTTTCATGCCGCCCCCATTCCTGTGGCTAGTAAAGATCTCTCTCTCAGACCAGGCCCGGCAGCTGTTCCATCCTTTTCCTACTCTGCCTGTACTATCTGTATATTTTTTCATAGTGTAATACTGTTTAGGAGGCCTGACAAAATCTTTTAGTCCTCCTCCTCCTGGATGGGCGCCTTCTAGGTCAGAGCCCCAAAGCAGCCGCATCCCCTGCAGCTATGCCCCTGGCACTGGGGTAATATAATTAAGGGGTATCAGGGTACATTGGGTGTAATATAACTGAGGAGGGCTATCAGACATTATAAAGGGGTAATATAGCTTACATTACCCCTGTATTACGTCCCTGATAGGATTTCACTCCTCAGTTATGTTACCCCTGTATAATGCACCCTGATACCCCTTAGTTATATTATATAACAAAGGGATATCAGGGTACATTACACAGGTGTAATATAACTGAGGAGGGCTATCATGGGACATTATACAGGGGTAATGTAAGCTATATTACCACCGTATAATGCCTGATAGGCCTCCTGAGTTATATTACCCCTGTATAATAATGTACCCTGATACCCCTTAGTTATATGACCCCGCCGGGATCATATAACTAAGGGGTATCCGGGTACATAATTATACAAGGGTAATATAAGTTACTCAGAAGGCCTATCAGGCATTATACGGTGGTAATATAAGTTATATTACCCCATGTATAATGTACCCTGATACCCCTTGGTTATATTACCCCCTGTATAATGTACCCTGATTACCCTCAGTTATATAACTGAGGGGTATCAGGGGACATTATACAAGGGTAATATAACTGAGGAGGACTCAGTGCTATCAGGGGACATTATACAGGGGTCCTTAGATACCCCTGTATAATGTACCCTGATACCCCTAAGTTATAGGGGTATCAGGGTTGAGGTCAAACTGAATATAACGGTGTATTCAAACGGAATATAACGGAATGGCCAGATTGAATGCGAAATGTAAGCCTTTAAGAGGCATTCCGTTTTTCTCTGTCCTAATACAGGGAGTGCAGAATTATTAGGCAAGTTGTATTTTTGAGGATTAATTTTATTATTGAACAACAACCATGTTCTCAATGAACCCAAAAAACTCATTAATATCAAAGCTGAATATTTTTGGAAGTAGTTTTTAGTTTGTTTTTAGTTTTAGCTATTTTAGGGGGATATCTGTGTGTGCAGGTGACTATTACTGTGCATAATTATTAGGCAACTTAACAAAAAACAAATATATACCCATTTCAATTATTTATTTTTACCAGTGAAACCAATATAACATCTCAACATTTACAAATATACATTTCTGACATTCAAAAACAAAACAAAAACAAATCAGTGACCAATATAGCCACCTTTCTTTGCAAGGACACTCAAAAGCCTGCCATCCATGGATTCTGTCAGTGTTTTGATCTGTTCACCATCAACATTGCGTGCAGCAGCAACCACAGCCTCCCAGACACTGTTCAGAGAGGTGTACTGTTTTCCCTCCTTGTAAATCTCACATTTGATGATGGACCACAGGTTCTCAATGGGGTTCAGATCAGGTGAACAAGGAGGCCATGTCATTAGATTTTCTTCTTTTATACCCTTTCTTGCCAGCCACGCTGTGGAGTACTTGGACGCGTGTGATGGAGCATTGTCCTGCATGAAAATCATGTTTTTCTTGAAGGATGCAGACTTCTTCCTGTACCACTGCTTGAAGAAGGTGTCTTTCAGAAACTGGCAGTAGGACTGGGAGTTGAGCTTGACTCCATCCTCAACCCGAAAAGGCCCCACAAGCTCATCTTTGATGATACCAGCCCAAACCAGTACTCCACCTCCACCTTGCTGGCATCTGAGTCGGACTGGAGCTCTCTGCCCTTTACCAATCCAGCCACGGGCCCATCCATCTGGCCAATCAAGACTCACTCTCATTTCATCAGTCCATAAAACCTTAGAAAAATCTAATCTAAATATCTTGAGATATTTCTTAGCCCAGTCTTGACGTTTCAGCTTGTGTGTCTTGTTCAGTGTGTGTCTTGTTTGTGTGTCTTGTTCGGTCGTCTTTCAGCCTTTCTTACCTTGGCCATGTCTCTGAGTATTGCACACCTTGTGCTTTTGGGCACTCCAGTGATGTTGCAGCTCTGAAATATGGCCAAACTGGTGGCAAGTGGCATCTTGGCAGCTGCACGCTTGACTTTTCTCAGTTCATGGGCAGTTATTTTGCTCCTTGGTTTTTCCACACGCTTCTTGCGACCCTGTTGACTATTTTGAATGAAACGCTTGATTGTTCGATGATCACGCTTCAGAAGCTTTGCAATTTTAAGAGTGCTGCATCCCTCTGCAAGATATCTCACTATTTTTGACTTTTCTGAGCCTGTCAAGTCCTTCTTTTGACCCATTTTGCCAAAGGAAGGGAAGTTGCCTAAAAATTATGCACACCTGATATAGGGTGTTGATGTCATTAGACCACACCCCTTCTCATTACAGAGATGCACATCACCTAATATGCTTAATTGGTAGTAGGCTTTCGAGCCTATACAGCTTGGAGTAAGACAACATGCATAAAGAGGATGATGTGGTCAAAATACTCATTTGCCTAATAATTCTGCACTCCCTGTAGAAGTATAAGGGAAAACATAACCAATCCGTCTGGGTCACGTTACGCAAGACGGAAAACAAAGTCTGTTTTCCGTCTGGCATAAAGGGAACCAGACGGATCCATTTTGATTCTCATAGACTTCTATTATGACAGAAAGCTAACTGAATGCCTTTTAAAGCCTTCAGTTTTGCATTCCGTCATAATACAAGTCTATCGGCTGCAAGCTGCAATCAGGCTGTCTGCTGTCATATAGATAAATTATAGAATTATATATACTATATCATATACTATATCAATATACTCCTGAGGAGATATATAATTGCCCCTCTGAAGAGATGCCAAGGTTTTGCGACACCCCCATCTTTATTCCCAGCCCAAGGGATCAAACCATCTATCCCACTTTTATAGAATGTATAAAAACTTTTTAAACTTGATATAGGAGATTCTCTGTCCTCAGTTCTCAACTTAAATTATCAAATTACCTCCTCCTCAGCGCAGCCGTCGTGCTGGCACTGCGCTCCTGTGTACTCTGGTCCTGGTTGACTCACTTGAGCACGCAGGGGGCAAGAATAACCAAGGGTGGGGCAATTGCCCCCCATTGCCCCCCTGTAGCGACGCCACTGGATGAGGTGGTATGCTTAGGATCATGAGCAGTTCCTTTCCTTATCCATACTCTTCTCTTCCCATCACTCTGGTACAAGTTGATCTTGGTCTCATCTGTCCATAGGATGTTGTTCCAGAACTGTGAAGGCTTTTTTAGATGTCATTTGGCAAACTCTAATCTGGCCTTCCTGTTTTTGAGGCTCACCAATGGTTTACATCTTGTGGTGAACCCTCTGTATTCACTCTGGTTAAGTCTTCTCTTGATTGTTGACTTTGACACACATACACCTACCTCCTGGAGAGTGTTCTTGATCTGACCAACTGTTGTGAAGGGTGTTTTCTTCACCAGGGAAAGAATTCTTTGGTTATCCACCACAGTTGTTTTCCGTGGTCTTCCGGGTCTTTTGGTGTTGCTGAGCTCACAGGTGCGTTCCTTCATTTTAAGAATGTTCCAAACAGTTGTTTTGGCCATGCCTAATGGTTTTGCTATCTCTCTGATGGGTTTGTTTTGTTTTTTCAGCCTAATGATGACATGCTTCACTGATAGTGACAGCTCTTTGGATCTCATCTTGAGAGTTGACAGATAAAGAGAGTTGACAGAGCGACTGACAAATAAAGTGGCCTCCACAAAGGGCCCGAGCAATCGGCAGGTGTCAAGCATGAGCTGCCACTGGCTAACATCAAAGTTACACAGGGGAGTTCCTCTAGCTGCCTATATCAAGAAATCATTTATGGCCTTTCTCTGTTCATATAATCGGTTCAAGATATGGAGGGTGACATTCCAACTGGTGGAAACGTCTCATATCAGCCTATGTTGGGGGATACCTTTCTGCCGCTGCAGCTCAAGGAGGGTGTGCTTTGCTGTGTACGAGTGGCATAAATGCATGCAAAGTTTATGGCCATTTCAGGATGTCTTGCAGATGGGGTAAAGACTTCTGCAACCGCTTTACAGCCAGATTGAACATGTGCGGCATGCAGGACACATGGCTCAGCCCTCCTTGACGCAGCACCGACACCATGTTCTTCCCGTAGTAGGATACCATGGTTCTGATTTTGAGTGGTCGAGGAGAAAGCCAGGATTCGATTTACTTGATGAAGGACGCAAAGCAGTTCCTCCCTTGTGTGTCTCGAATCGAATTCCACTTCGTCAACTTCGATTCGCTCATCTCTAATAGTAATCCCAAAATAAAAACTTTTAAGCATGCTCTTTCTTCTGATATAGGAGAACTGCTTTATTTGTGTCTGCTAAATTGACGTGAAAAAAACAAGGTAATTACAAATACATTTCTAAGACAACAATGCCTTCTGGCTATACTTAAACATGTCGCAGATGAACATGAAGATTAGCCCATTCAGTGGGACTAATTCATGTGGGACTAATCCACTCTTCCACGAATATTCAAGAATAAGTCGCCTGCTACTCTTTATCATTGATTTTTTTCTGCAGTGCTGAGAAAATTGTACACATACAGTATTTTTTTCGGCAAATGTGCATGGGTTACAAAAACCCCATTGACATGCATTAAATTTGGCTTCAATGAGAAACTTGGTGCAGAATTTACACTGAACTCCTGTTCAAATCCTGAATATGTGAATGGGGCCTTGGTCATGGTGAACATATGGCTGGAATAATTTCACATAGGCATTTAAATTTGAAGTGCTGTTTTTACTGTTAAGATGGATTCTTACCTTGTTGCAGGAAAGGTTGTGAAGATGAGTAACATTCAAAGGATCTATGCTGTTGTCCCCAGGCATAAATTTGTGTACCTCTTCTACACACTAGGCCCCTAAAGAAGGTGGAATTGCTTTTGACCACTAGGGAACCAAGTATTAACCATTCTAGTAAAGCTACTTTCACACTGGTGTCTTGGTTACCGTTTGTGAGATAAGTTTCAGGGCTCTAACATGCGGTCCAAAACGGATAAGTTTTGCCCTAATGCGGATCCGCTCAGAATGCATCAGTTTGCCTCTGTTCCACCTCCATTCCGCTCTGGAGGAAGACACCAAAACGCTGTTTGCAGCACTTCAAATTCAAATGCTTATGTGAAATGATTCCAGCCGCATGGTCACCATGACCAATTTGACCATGACTATTTGATAGCAGCACATCCTATTACTCCAGTCATTTATGCTCTACCGAAGAGGATAGGGACAATCCACTAGGACGTCCAATTGTGTCTGGAAGGGATTCCGTCTTTTCTCCAATTGCTATTTTTCTGGACAAAACCCTCCAGGAGTTTGTCACTTCTTCTGTCTCCTTTGTCAAATACACCTCCCATTTCCTTCTTAAACTTCAGGAACTTGATTTTACTAATGGCGACACACTGGTCTTATTTGATGTAGTGAGCCTATACACTAGCATAGAACACGACAAGGGTTTGGAGGCCGTCCAACACAGACTAGCTGAATCTGACCATACCCCTCGGAAAGCACGGTTCATCCTATCACTCCTAGAAATAATTCTAACCTGTAACTACTTTCTGTTCAAGGATGACTTTTACATCCAATGCAGGGGGACCGCAATGGGGTCCAATGTGGCCCCATCTTATGCTAATATTTACATGGCACATTTTGAGGATATGCATGTGTATCCATCCAGCTTCTTCCAGTGTGTAAGGGGCTGGATGAGATACATTGACGATATCTTCTTCATCTGGACAGGCACGGAATCCCAGTTACACAAGTTCAATGACTATCTTAATAACATACATCAGGAACTCCGCTTTACCAAGGTCCACTCAACCGAGAAATTACAGTTTCTCGACACATTGATATATGTGGTGGGTGCCACTTTGAAAACTGATCTCTTGCTAAAGTAACAGATAGGAACAATTTACTTCGCTTTGACAGTTCACACCCACGGGGAATGATAAATTCCCTACCATATAGCCAATTTTTATGGGTTAGAAGGGTTGTCAGTGACAAACAGAATATCCAAACTAGACTACAGGAAATGAACAGCAAGTTTGTAAAAAGAGGCTATCCTCCAGAGTTAGCTACGAAACATCAGGTCAAAACTCAATACATGACATGTGAAGTACTCCTTAAAAAGAGACAGGATAAAGAAAAAACTTGTAGAGTTCCATTTGTCTGTCCATTTTCTCCCCTCAGCAACAAGGTGGCAGGTATCATTAAGAAAAATTGGAGACTTCTTACTCAGGCCTTTCCAGATTTTCTAGAATTTTAGAACCCCCCGTTATTGTCTTATAGGTAGATGCTGAGTCTACTCTGTATATATTAGCCACATAGATTTGCAACATAAGTTTGGTGCCCAACAAGGATTTTTAGTTGTGTTTTATGTTTTTATGTTTCAATTTCACACTAGGCATAAGGAACAAATTTTTGTCTCTTTTTCTCCCTTTTAGGTGGTACCCCATGTGACAGCCACACTTTTTTAGGCCTGCTCGTCCGCGCCAATTTTTTTCTTCTGAATAGTATGTTCCTCTATTACTCCTCCTGAAATTACTGTATGAATATTATACCTGTACTGGGGGTGAAACAGTTAGGACAGGTAGGATAGGATTGCTGATCTGCGGGATAGTCATTTGAACTATGACCTTTACCCGATACATGGGGGTGCCTTCCCTCCTTTTTACCCCGTTAATGTTTAATATTAGTGGGGACATGCTTATTAGCGTACGCTGCCCCTTCTATATACATTGGGGACTAATGGCTGCAGTGACCCCTTGAGTAGGGTTGAGGGTCAACTAAACATTGATCACTCCCCTGTAGGAATCACTGTGTTTGTTTTGGGGACTCATGTGAGGCAGATGAGACGCCCAATTGATGACTCCAGTCATATTGAGCCCCCTATATAATAAACCATTGTTCAGCTCTTCTCTAACTGTCCATCCATTCAGGTTCCCCCCTGTTAATTGATCAACTTTGTTTTTCCTTGTAACTTATTTTTTTCCCGGTAGGAGTATTGAGGTTCTCTTTTAGGAAGCGATTCTATTATTGAGTCGCCTCCATGCCCTAGCAACATACGTCACTTGACACTCCCCTTTTTTATCTATTGGCTGTAGCGTGATTCTTTCCCTGCACCTAGCAACATGTTACGTCATTAGACTCCCTTTTTCCATTGGCTGCAGCACGAATCTTTTCCTAAACCTAGCGCATGCGCAGTAGATTGGAGAGTACGCCGGGCATTAGCGCGCGCCTTCCTATACAGCATCGGACCAAGTAAGTGGCTCACCTATGTTTTTAATGAACTTAATGTATATTTCTATTGACCTACATGTATTTTTATGTATGATTAACGCATATGTTGAGGTATTTTGATTATTATTGGTAACACCCCCCCACTTCCTGGGAGGTGTCACGCACACCCACAAAATCACCCTTTATAAGGCACATCTTGTATTGTGATCTCACTGCTTGATAAAGACCAGAGATGGTCGAAACGTCGCTGTGATTATGCTGCTGATTTTAAAAAAAAAAGACTAGATTTAGCATAAACGGAGGAGTGCTGCAGATTTTTACATATTATTGATACATGCCGGGACCCCCAGCCAGAATCTCTACCTGCGAGCACCACCTTTCCTATCAATGGTATATATTTTTTCCAATTATTGGAATCTGTAGTGCTACTTATCTTTTGTTATTATCTCCACAGTATGTCACCTTGCCACTCATTTTTATCCCCATGCTGCTGCTGATACTGCTTAAAAGGCCTTAAACTAGGCATCCTCAAACTGCGGCCCTCCAGCTGTTGCAAAACTACAACTCCCAGCATGCCCGAACAGCCTACAGGTACCAGCCTACAGCAGGGCATTGTGGGAGTTGTAGTTTTACAACAGCTAGAGGGCCGCAGTTGAGGATGCCTGCCTTAAACTGATCACCAGGCCCACAATCTAATTAAGGTTTTACGCACAAAACAAAAGTAAAAAATGGATTTTATAGGAAAAATTGATTAAAAACCTTCTTTCCTGTATATTTACTAAAGTGCAAGTGCTGCCAAAAATTAAAAGGAAGAGGCACTCCAATACAACCTGTATATCACATAAAGGAGGGCCTCATTCACATTGAGTTGCGGGCCTGCAGGTGAGCTGACCCTATAAAAGATTTGAGTTGCAGGTCTGCAGGTGAGCTGACCCTGTAAAAGATTTGATTTGCGGGCCTGCAGGTAAGCTGACCCTATAAAAGATTTTGGGTTTGGGCCTGCAGGTGAGCTGACCCTGTAAAAGATTTTAGGTTTGGGCCTGCAGGTGAGCTGATTCTGTAAAAGATTATATGCGAGGGCCTGCTGGTGAGTGGACCCTCTAACAAATTATATGTAAGGGCCTGCTGGTGAGCGGACCCTGAAAAAAATTAGACGTGAGGGCCTGCTGGTGAACAGACCCTCTAAAAAAATTATATTCGAAGGTCATATATGCGAGGGCATTATATGTGACAAATAAGCAATGCATGTTGATATGACGGAAGAGGAGGAGAAGGATGAGAAAAGTAAGATTTAACCATATACCCTTGTTTGTGGTGGAAGAAGTGCATGGGAATACAGTCTATTAACTACATTAAAAACAACACATGTAAAGTGCCTTTATGTTCATCAGCATTCCTCTGGTGGAGTTGAGAAGTCATGGTCAATTCAGGCCTTGTTAATTTTTATAGTCAACCTGTCAGCATTTTCAGTTGACAGGTGGATACGCTTATCTGTTATAATGCCACCAGCAGGACTAAATACACGCTTAGACAAAACGCTGGCGGCAGGGTAGGCCAGCACCTCCAAAGCGTAGAGTGCCAGTTGTAAGGCACTGAGGGATCGTTGAGGACGCTGACACGGTCTGCTATGTACTCCTTCACCATCTTCCAAAATTTTTCTCTCCTTGTGGCAGTAGGATGCACATCAGGGTGAGGGTGCTGGCGGGGTGTCATGAAACTGTCCCAGGCTTTAGAGAGTGTTGTCCTGCCTCTGTTGGAACTGCTATGTGTTCCCCTTGTCTTCCCTCCTTGGCCAAGGAAGTACAGACTCTGCCGCCAGCGTTGTCAGATGGAAAATTTAGGAGCAATTTTTCAACAAGGATCTTCTGGTATTGCACCATTTTGCTCGTCCTTTCCACCAGAGGAATGAGAGATGAGAAGTTCTCTTTGTAGCGGGGGTCCAGAAGGGTGAACAACCAGTAATCTGTGTTGTTTAAAATGTGTATAACGCGCGGGGCGTGGGAAAGGCAGCCTAACATGAAGTCAGCCATGTGTGCCAGACTACCAACAGGCGAGACTTCACTGTCATCATCAGAAGGATCACTCCCAATCTCCTCATCCTCTTCCTCTTCTTCTGCCCACCCACGCAGAACAGATGGAATTAAACTTCCATGGGTACTACCCTCTGTAGCTGAGGCAACTGTCTTCTGCTCCTCCTCAGCCTCCAATTCGCGCTGAGAAGACGAACTGAGGGTGGTATGGCTATCATCAACCTGTGTAATGTCTTCCCCCATTTCCACCTCTTTCACATGCAAAGCGTCGTCCTTAATTGTGAGCAGCGAACGTTTGAGAAGACACAGAAGTGGGATGGTGACGCAGATAATAGCATTGTCGCCGCTCACCATCTGTGTTGTTTCCTTAAAGTTGCGTAAAACCTCAGAGGTCAGACATCAATTCACTTGTGAATAGCAGAAGCTGACTGGTATTCCATAACTGGCCTCTGCTGCTCACAAAGCCTGGCCAACACGTGAAACGTGTAGTTCCACTGTGTGCTCACGTCGCACAACAGCCAGTGAGCTGGCAATTTCAAGCGCTGCTGCAGCATTAACAGCCCAGCTGTGGGTGACTTGTGGAAATATGCACACACGCGGCGAACCTTCATCGGTAGCTCTGGCAAATTGGGGTATGTTTTTAGAAACCGTTGAACCACAAGGTTGAATATGTGGGTAATACATGGGATGTGTCTAGGGTTTCCCAGCTCCAAAGCCTCCACCAAGTTACAGCCATTATCAGACACAACCATGCTGGGTTTTAGGTTGAGTGGCGAGAGCCAAAGCTCAGTCTGGTCTCATATACCCTGCCACAGCTCTGCGGCGGTGTGCTGTTTGTCACCTAGGCAGATCAGCTTCAGCTCGGCCTGTTGCCGCTTCCGCACTGCAGTGCTACACTGCTTCCAGCTACCGATTGATGACTGACTGGTGCTCCACGCCGATAATTCGGTGGTGGAAGTGGAGAAGGAGGCGGAGGAGGAGAAGTGGGGGTTGGAGCCACTAACGTGGGTGGTGGTGGAAACCCTGATGGAATTGGGGCCCGCAATCCTTGGCGTCAGTAGCACCTGTGCCATCTCAGGGTACGAGTCACTCCCGGCCACCACAACATTCACCCAGTGTGCCATCAGGGAAATGTAGCGTCCCTGGCCGAAAGCACTTGTCCATGTGTCCATTGTTAAGTAGACCTTCCCAGTAACTGCATTGGTCAGGGCACGTGTGATGTCAAGGGACACATGTTGATGTAAGGCTGGCACGGCACACCTTGAAAAATAGTGGCAGCTGGGGACTGCGTAACGAGGGACGGCCGCCGACATCAGGCTGCGGAAGGCTTCAGTGTCCACAAGCCTAAATAACAACATTTCCAGGGCCAGTAATTTGGAAAGCTGAGCATTTAGTGCTATGGCCTGTGGGTGGGTGGCTGGGTATTTGCGCTTGCGTTCAAATGCCTGGGGTAATGACATTTGGACGCTGCGCTGGGACAGGGAAGTGGATGTGGTTGCTGATGGTGCTTGCGAAGGTCCTGGTGCAGGGCGGGAGGCATCCAGGCCTGGTCTTGGACAGGGGATTGGCCAGCACAGGGGAAGAGGAGGCAGTGGTGTGACCCACAGACACAGATTGTGGACCCAGGCGTTTGGCCCACCTATTAGGGTGCTTTAATGCCATGTGGCGGATCATGCTGGTGGTGGTGAGGTTACTATAGTGTTCACGCCCCAGCTCATTTTGGTGTGGCACAGGTTGCAAAGTACTATTCTTTTGTCGTCCGCACTTTCCTAAAAAAAGCACCATACTGCCAAACACCTACCCCTTGGCAAGGGAGATTTACGAAAGGAGGTGCTCAGTGGAACAGTTGCGGGCCTGTTTGGTGGTGCCTGCCTTCTACCTTTTGCCACCCCACTGCCTCTTCCAGCCTGTTGCAGTGCTGCAGATCCCTCCCCCTCTGTACTGCTCTCCTTGTTCGGCTTGTTTCCACCATCCCAGGTTGGGTCAGTGACCTTTTTGTCCAGCACCCCCTCTTCCACTTCCTCACTCTGATCATCTTCCTGATTTGTTGATCTAACCACAACCTCAGTGATTGACAACTGTGTGTCACCCTCTTCCTCAACCTCTTGAGACAGTAATTGCGGTTGAGTCATTGGCAACTGTGTCTCATCATCATCCACCTCATTAAACACTAATTGCCATTCCCCAGCGTCATGTTCTTGTGACTCTGGATGCTCAAGAGATTGGGAATCGGGGCTCAAGATCTCATGTCCCTCTTCAAGCGTGCTTGGTGAGAGGGCCAAATCAATTAATGGCGATGAAAAGAGGCCCTCGGAATATCTGAGTGTGGAATCAGTTTGGCCAGACTGTAAATGGTGGGAGGAAGGAGGATCAGGGTGAAGATTGTGTGGACCATACTCCTGGCTACTGAGACTGGACTTGGTGGAAGACAGGGTGGTGGTGCTTAACCGACTGGAAGCACTATCTGCTGCAATCCAACCTACCACCTGCTCGCACTGGGCTGACTTCAAGAGTGGTGTCCTGCGCCGCCCTGCAAACTGGGACATGAAGCTAGGTATCTTGGATGATTGTTTTTCTTGTGCTCTGGCAATTTTAACGCACAGAGGACCACGGCCTCTGCGTGCATCATCAGCATTACAGCCACTTCCCTGTCCCTTAATGCTCGCCTTCTTCATATTAAATGTTATATGCACGCTTGACACACAAGATGTGACACGGATGTCACAGTTCACAGCAAGCACAGTATATGGAAAAAGTATGTAAAAGTATGGAAAAAGGAAAATAGATTTCACTTATATTTTTACTATCTCTTGTCCTGACACACACACGCTATTGCAGCGCAGATGTGACAATTCACTGCAGGGACCGTTTATAGGAAAATGATGGATAAATTATGGAAAAAATATATTTGTTGTCACTAATATTTTTCCTAATATCTGGGCCTGACACACACACTATTGCAACACAGCTGAGACAATTCACTGCAGGGATCGTTTATAGGAAAATTATGGAAAAAATATATTTGTTGTCACTAATATTTTTCCCAATATCTGGGCCTGAGACACAGACACTATTATAGCACAGATGTGACAATTCATTGCAGAGACCATTTATAGGAAAAATGTGGATAAATTATGGAAAAAATATAATTGTTTTTAATAATATTCTTCCTATCTCTGCCCCTGACACACAAAAGGTATTGCTGAACAGATAAAAATATATAGTGGAAGAACCGGCACTCTACATCTATCAATAATGCTAAAGAGGCAGTATGTGGGATAGTAAAATCTGTATTTATTTTGTAAGGATATGTTTTAGGAGTGGGGAATAAAGAGGTGGAGGTTCTAAAAATATGTGGAGGTTCTAAAAATATGGAAGTCCAAAGGATGAGGTTCTCATAAATAAAAATAACAGTAAAAATAAAAATAATGTTTTGTCATATACAACGTTGCAGATGCACAATGCCAGAGATATGTTCAAAAATATGTGTACCAAAAATTATAATCACAAGAGTAACAAAAATCACAAGAGTAGCAAAAATAGCAAATATATGCAGAGTCGAAGTGTGGCACTGCAGTAATTGTCTAGTAGCGGTTTTCACCTTCCGTGGATACAATGAGTGGTTGTGTCCATTTGTATGTAATCCATAAAAATTGATACAAATTGTCTATCTTTACCTCCGGTCTTGGTCACATAGGAGGTATATAATAGATGGAGCGGTGAAAAAAAGGGGCTAAAAATATGTATAGAATACGTATAGAATACAAAAATGTAAAAATATAAAAATGTATATAAATGGTATGTCAGTCGGGTGCTGTACTTAGTGTGGCGTCCCACACATTAAGGAAAACTGCACCCTGACTGTTTTACCTTTCTTGGCGAGGTGTCCTGGTTATTGGAGCAGCCTTGCTGCGCTCTGCAGTGTTTATTTTCCCGGTCTTTTCGGCGTGCCTCGTGGAGATGACGTCACTTCTTCGGTGTCTCACGGGTCTTAGCCGGACTTGGTTTTAAGTTATTTGTTGGTGCTCTTTTTCGATCCGGAAGATTCAGATGGAATTCGGAAGCGCTTCCAAATTGAGGTTATTGGCAGGTTTTCAGAGGGAGGTCACCAGACGCGTTTCGAAGGACTGCGCTGCCTTCTTCATCAGTGGTAGCCCTCTGACTGCCGTTGTCCTGCCTTTTATGCTGCTGGTGGATCTTTCAAAGACCTGGACTGGATCTTATTTTATATGGTCCGGACTTTTGGATGTGGTGGTTCCATTGAAGATCTGGATAAGTACTAATTAGGTATCTTCTTTTATTTGCTGTTTTTAAATTCTTTGTTAATTAATGGTTTCTGACTTAATTTTGCGGTTTTTTCTTGCAGTGTCTGTGTTTGCTGCGGTACCGCTGCGGCTTCTGCTAATTGTGCATTTTTGTATTTTTGTATTTTTGTGTTCTTATATTTTTTTTGTGATCGGGCCTGCTTGGGGACCTTAGTGTGCATTTTTGTTAGTGGGTTGTTCTTTATTGGTTAATAGTCTTTAATGTATTTTAAATTCTGTGCTTTTGATCTTTCTTGCGGTATTTTGTCCGCGTTGTGTTTTTTATTTATTTTGGGAAATTTGGTATCTAAGATGTCTTGTATTGTTTGTTGTACAGTTTTGTTATGTGTTGGTGCGTTTGGTGATTATAACAGTGTGTTATATTAGGTGTTGGCGGGGGGATTAGTTACAGGTGCGGTGGGTGATTGGGATAGTGCGTTCCATTCTGGGTGTTTGGTGGGGGAAATAATTAATTGGGGAGGGGGGGGGGGGTGTTTTACTCAATTATGGTCCAGGATTCATTACTCAAATTTGTATGGTGTGTTTCTGTGGTGCGTTTTTTCAGCAATGTGTTTAGGGGGATTTGGGGGATTGGGGGATAGTTGGTGTCCAAGGGGCCTGGTGTGATTTTTGTGTTTGTGTCTTACCTACAGTGTTACTGTGTTTTGTTTCAGCGGAGTGTTTTGTGGGGTGATGGTGTCTAATGGGGGGTGTGGTGTAGTGTGTGTTGACAGGGGTGTGTTAGGTGGTGGTGTTAGGGTAGTGTGTTATGTGATAGGTGCTAGTGGAGGAGTTGGGCTCATTGTTATTACTAGATGTGTTGTCCAATGTGATGGTGCTCATAATTCCTCAATTTTTAATTCAGGGTTTAGATGCGGTTTTTGGGATCCAAATTTATTGTATAAATTGTGTGTTTCATTGGTTATGTGTGTTTGGGATTCCTATTATGTAGTCTGGGGGTCCATGTTGGGGTGTCTTATGGTGTTACTGTGTTTGTCCAGTTGTAGGACTCAGTCTTGGGTTGTGTAATTTTTGTAGGATGTTATTACATTTGAGATGGTAGGTTTCACAATCTTTTTTGGTGTGGGATTTCCTTCTTTCTGTGTTATTTTGTTGTGTTGGTGGGGTGGCGGCCACGTATCAAATGTCGGTAGGGGTGCTGGTAGACAGCCGGACGCCTACCGCTAGTCAATTTGGGGGCAGCCACTCTGGGGATAGTTTATAAGAACCCGAATAGTTCAAAGTCAGCGTTTAGGCCTCCTGGTATGATTGTATTGAATTCAAAGATAAATTTCGATTCAATGCGGGACATCTTGGCTATGTGGTTTCCTCCTCTCCAGTCTATTTTTACGTTTTCCAGTGCTGCAAAAGATAGTCCTGATGGATCTTGTTTGTGGTGTGTTTTGAAGTGTTTGGAGAGTGAGTGGGTTTCAAGGCCTTTTTTGATATTGTTTATGTGTTCTGATATTCGTTTTTTTAGAGTTCTTTTTGTTCTGCCGATGTACTGTTTTTTGCAGGGACAGGTAATGATGTAGATTAAATTTGTGCTGCTGCAGGTGAGGAATTCTTTTATTTCGTATTCTAGGGTTGTGGTTGTGGATTGTACTCTTTCAGTTTTTTTCTGAAATGAGGTAATTTTACAATTAGAACATTGATTACATCTATAGAATCCTTTGAGTTTTTGCCATGTATTTATTGTTAGATGGTGTTTTTTGTGTGGTGGTTTGACAGACGGCGCAATTTTCAGACTTAGGTTTGGGGCCTTTATGTATATAATGTGGGGTTTCGTGGAGATAGAGGCGCCTATCGTTTTGTCTTTTTGAATGTGGTGCCAATGAGTATTGATGATTTTTTCAATATTTTTGTGTTGTGTGCTGAAGGGTAATATAAGCTTTGGGGTTTCATTTGTTTGTATTTGTGTCTTTGTTTTTTCCTCGGGGTTATAGTTGAAAAAGGAGGTTCTATCTAATTTTCTTACCTTTGTAAGAGATGTCTCAATTTTAGTTGGGGGATATTCTTTTTCAATGAATTGTGCTTTTAGGGTCTCAGCCTCTTTTTCGAATATATCGTCTTTGGTACAGTTGCGTCTCAGACGTCTGAATTGGCTCTCGGGTATATTGTTGAGCCATCTTGGGAGGTGGCAGCTCGAGTAAAGGATGAAACTGTTTTTTGCTGTTGGTTTGTGAAAGGTGCAGCATGTAAGTTTATTGTCTTCTACTTTGATATTTAGGTCCAGAAATTCTATTTCAGTTTTGTTTATATTGGCTGTGAATTGTAGGTTTATTTGGTTATCATTTATTTCTTCCAGGAATTTTTTCAGGTCGATTTCACTTTTCTGCCAGATGAAGACTACATCGTCAATGTAGCGTTTCCATAGCACCAGATCCGTCCCCAGCCGATGCTTTATGTGGTCATCTTCCCATTGTGACATGAAGAGGTTTGCATAGCTAGGGGCGAATCTGGTGCCCATGGCTGTGCCCCTGATTTGTAGGTAGTAGGCGGAGTCAAAGGAGAAGTAGTTGTGTCCTAGGATTAATTGGACCCCTTCGGCTATGTAGCTTATTTGTTCTTTTTGAAATTCGTTGCTTTTTTCTAGTTGTATGGTCATTGCTTCAATTCCGTGTTTGTGGTCTATTATTGTGTATAAAGATTGGACGTCTAGAGTGCCTAGGATCCAATTAGGGTTGTACTTTATGTTTTCCATTATTTTGATTATCTGTGTGCTGTCCTTGATATATGTGTTTGTTTTTTTGACAACTGGTTGGAGTAATCTGTCAATGTGTTGTGAGAGATTTGATGTGAATGATCCAATTCCGGAGATTATTGGGCGGCCTGGTGGGTTCTCTAAACTTTTGTGAACTTTGGGTATGCAATAAAAGATCGGGAGTCTTTGTTGTGTATTTAGGATGAATTTTGCTTCTTGTTCAAGTAGGAAATTGTTGTCTAGTCCTTTCTGGCAATACTCTTTTAATATTTGGCCATATGAATTGATGGGATCTTTATTGAGTTTTTGATATGTAGTATTATCAGATAATAGTCTGAGACATTCCGTTTCATATTGCACTTTATCTAGAACTACAGTTGCTCCTCCCTTGTCTGCAGGGCGGATAACAATGTCTTTCTGTGTTTGTAGTTGTTTGATTGCATGGATTTCTTGATTGGATAGGTTATTTCTGATTTTTTTATGTTTTAATCGTCTGATGTCGGATTCTACGCATTTTCTAAATGTAGCTATTTCTTGGCTGATTTCTTGTCTGGGGAATTTGGTTGATTTGGGTTTTAATTCTGTGTGTTTGTGGGTTGTGGCTATTGTCATGTTTGATGTGATGGGGTTCTTCATAAAATATTTTTTTAGACAAAGTTTTCTGATGAATTTCTCTATTCCAATAAATGTATGGAATTTGTCTATTTTTGTGGTTGGGGCAAATTTCAGTCCTTTGTTTAAGAGGTTCAGTTGTGGTGTGGTCAAGTTTTTTGTACTGAGGTTTATTACTGTTTTATTGTCATTTTTTGTTGTTGATTCTTCTAGTGTCTGTTGGGGTATCTTCTTTTTTCGTTGTCCTCTCCGTGTTTTACTCTTTCTTCCTGTGTCTGTTTGTGGTGTTGTCTCCGTGGGTTCTCTTGTCTGTAATTGTAGTTCGTGTGTTGGTGTTGTATTTGTGGAGATTTGTAGTATTGTCGCGGTGTGTATTCTTGGTGGTGGTATTCTGGTTTGTTTCTCAGATTGTATTGGTGTGCAAAGGGAGAGGGGGGGCGTTGTGTTCTGGATGGGGAGGGGTGTGTTGTCTTCCTGGTTCGTGGTCTGTGGTGGGGGGGGGTTTTGTCTAAAAAATGCTCATTGGATAGGATTTCGAATCGGTTGGTGGTTGGAATGTTATGGATTGGATGTATTATTACTGATTCGTTCTGGTCTGATTGTCTGTTTCTTTCTTGTGATGGCTTTTTTGTGGTATGGGTATTATCAAATGTGTATCTGAGTTTTTTTATTTTTCTGTCCATGATTTCTTGTTCTAGTTTGTCTAAGCTTTTGCAGAGTCTATCTTGCCATGTGTTGTACTCTTCATCTTTTGGCATTTGTTCTATTGTTTCCTTTATATTTGTGATTTTTTCAGTGGTTTCGTTTAGTATTTGAGTTCTTCTTTTTATGATCATTTGTGTGAGGTTGGTGGATTGAATCATCAGAAAGGTTTCCCATTCTTTGGTAAATTCTGCATTGCAGAGGTCTTGTGCTGGGAGTTTTATTAGTTGTAAGCCTTTGGGAATTTTATTATGTTTAATACAATATTCTAGGGATTTGATTTCCCAATTTTGGCGGAGTTGTTTATGGAGTAGAGATTCTAATTCTCTAAATATTTCGGTGGTGGATCTGTCTTTACTTATTTCAATATTTCCTGTTTCAAATGTGAATTGTTCTGCTCTGAGTCTCTTGCCCTCAGCATAATTCCAGATGTCCATTGTAAAGGGTCTGGGAGCAGCACCAATGTGGGTGATTGTGAATTTAAGGAGAAAAGGTATGTTATTGGTGGCTCACCTTGTCAGTACAATGTATAGGTGCTCTGGTTCTATACTGATTCACCCGATCAGGAAGCGGTTTGTAACAATAAAAATATATAGTGGAAGAACCGGCACTCTACATCTATCAATAATGCTAAAGAGGCAGTATGTGGGATAGTAAAATCTGTATTTATTTTGTAAGGATATGTTTTAGGAGTGGGGAATAAAGAGGTCTTTGAAAGATCCACCAGCAGCATAAAAGGCAGGACAACGGCAGTCAGAGGGCTACCACTGATGAAGAAGGCAGCGCAGTCCTTCGAAACGCGTCTGGTGACCTCCCTCTGAAAACCTGCCAATAACCTCAATTTGGAAGCGCTTCCGAATTCCATCTGAATCTTCCGGATCGAAAAAGAGCACCAACAAATAACTTAAAACCAAGTCCGGCTAAGACCCGTGAGACACCGAAGAAGTGACGTCATCTCCACGAGGCACGCCGAAAAGACCGGGAAAATAAACACTGCAGAGCGCAGCAAGGCTGCTCCAATAACCAGGACACCTCGCCAAGAAAGGTAAAACAGTCAGGGTGCAGTTTTCCTTAATGTGTGGGACGCCACACTAAGTACAGCACCCGACTGACATACCATTTATATACATTTTTATATTTTTACATTTTTGTATTCTATACGTATTCTATACATATTTTTAGCCCCTTTTTTTCACCGCTCCATCTATTATATACCTCCTATGTGACCAAGACCGGAGGTAAAGATAGACAATTTGTATCAATTTTTATGGATTACATACAAATGGACACAACCACTCATTGTATCCACGGAAGGTGAAAACCGCTACTAGACAATTACTGCAGTGCCACACTTCGACTCTGCATATATTTGCTATTTTTGCTACTCTTGTGATTTTTGCTACTCTTGTGATTATAATTTTTGGTACACATATTTTTGAACATATCTCTGGCATTGTGCATCTGCAACGTTGTATATGACAAAACATTATTTTTATTTTTACTGTTATTTTTATTTATGAGAACCTCATCCTTTGGACTTCCATATTTTTAGAACCTCCACATATTTTTAGAACCTCCACCTCTTTATTCCCCACTCCTAAAACATATCCTTACAAAATAAATACAGATTTTACTATCCCACATACTGCCTCTTTAGCATTATTGATAGATGTAGAGTGCCGGTTCTTCCACTATATATTTTTATTGTTACAAACCGCTTCCTGATCGGGTGAATCAGTATAGAACCAGAGCACCTATACATTGTACTGACAAGGTGAGCCACCAATAACATACCTTTTCTCCTTAAATTCACAATCACCCACATTGGTGCTGCTCCCAGACCCTTTACAATGGACATCTGGAATTATGCTGAGGGCAAGAGACTCAGAGCAGAACAATTCACATTTGAAACAGGAAATATTGAAATAAGTAAAGACAGATCCACCACCGAAATATTTAGAGAATTAGAATCTCTACTCCATAAACAACTCCGCCAAAATTGGGAAATCAAATCCCTAGAATATTGTATTAAACATAATAAAATTCCCAAAGGCTTACAACTAATAAAACTCCCAGCACAAGACCTCTGCAATGCAGAATTTACCAAAGAATGGGAAACCTTTCTGATGATTCAATCCACCAACCTCACACAAATGATCATAAAAAGAAGAACTCAAATACTAAACGAAACCACTGAAAAAATCACAAATATAAAGGAAACAATAGAACAAATGCCAAAAGATGAAGAGTACAACACATGGCAAGATAGACTCTGCAAAAGCTTAGACAAACTAGAACAAGAAATCATGGACAGAAAAATAAAAAAACTCAGATACACATTTGATAATACCCATACCACAAAAAAGCCATCACAAGAAAGAAACAGACAATCAGACCAGAACGAATCAGTAATAATACATCCAATCCATAACATTCCAACCACCAACCGATTCGAAATCCTATCCAATGAGCATTTTTTAGACAAAACCCCCCCCCACCACAGACCACGAACCAGGAAGACAACACACCCCTCCCCATCCAGAACACAACGCCCCCCCTCTCCCTTTGCACACCAATACAATCTGAGAAACAAACCAGAATACCACCACCAAGAATACACACCGCGACAATACTACAAATCTCCACAAATACAACACCAACACACGAACTACAATTACAGACAAGAGAACCCACGGAGACAACACCACAAACAGACACAGGAAGAAAGAGTAAAACACGGAGAGGACAACGAAAAAAGAAGATACCCCAACAGACACTAGAAGAATCAACAACAAAAAATGACAATAAAACAGTAATAAACCTCAGTACAAAAAACTTGACCACACCACAACTGAACCTCTTAAACAAAGGACTGAAATTTGCCCCAACCACAAAAATAGACAAATTCCATACATTTATTGGAATAGAGAAATTCATCAGAAAACTTTGTCTAAAAAAATATTTTATGAAGAACCCCATCACATCAAACATGACAATAGCCACAACCCACAAACACACAGAATTAAAACCCAAATCAACCAAATTCCCCAGACAAGAAATCAGCCAAGAAATAGCTACATTTAGAAAATGCGTAGAATCCGACATCAGACGATTAAAACATAAAAAAATCAGAAATAACCTATCCAATCAAGAAATCCATGCAATCAAACAACTACAAACACAGAAAGACATTGTTATCCGCCCTGCAGACAAGGGAGGAGCAACTGTAGTTCTAGATAAAGTGCAATATGAAACGGAATGTCTCAGACTATTATCTGATAATACTACATATCAAAAACTCAATAAAGATCCCATCAATTCATATGGCCAAATATTAAAAGAGTATTGCCAGAAAGGACTAGACAACAATTTCCTACTTGAACAAGAAGCAAAATTCATCCTAAATACACAACAAAGACTCCCGATCTTTTATTGCATACCCAAAGTTCACAAAAGTTTAGAGAACCCACCAGGCCGCCCAATAATCTCCGGAATTGGATCATTCACATCAAATCTCTCACAACACATTGACAGATTACTCCAACCAGTTGTCAAAAAAACAAACACATATATCAAGGACAGCACACAGATAATCAAAATAATGGAAAACATAAAGTACAACCCTAATTGGATCCTAGGCACTCTAGACGTCCAATCTTTATACACAATAATAGACCACAAACACGGAATTGAAGCAATGACCATACAACTAGAAAAAAGCAACGAATTTCAAAAAGAACAAATAAGCTACATAGCCGAAGGGGTCCAATTAATCCTAGGACACAACTACTTCTCCTTTGACTCCGCCTACTACCTACAAATCAGGGGCACAGCCATGGGCACCAGATTCGCCCCTAGCTATGCAAACCTCTTCATGTCACAATGGGAAGATGACCACATAAAGCATCGGCTGGGGACGGATCTGGTGCTATGGAAACGCTACATTGACGATGTAGTCTTCATCTGGCAGAAAAGTGAAATCGACCTGAAAAAATTCCTGGAAGAAATAAATGATAACCAAATAAACCTACAATTCACAGCCAATATAAACAAAACTGAAATAGAATTTCTGGACCTAAATATCAAAGTAGAAGACAATAAACTTACATGCTGCACCTTTCACAAACCAACAGCAAAAAACAGTTTCATCCTTTACTCGAGCTGCCACCTCCCAAGATGGCTCAACAATATACCCGAGAGCCAATTCAGACGTCTGAGACGCAACTGTACCAAAGACGATATATTCGAAAAAGAGGCTGAGACCCTAAAAGCACAATTCATTGAAAAAGAATATCCCCCAACTAAAATTGAGACATCTCTTACAAAGGTAAGAAAATTAGATAGAACCTCCTTTTTCAACTATAACCCCGAGGAAAAAACAAAGACACAAATACAAACAAATGAAACCCCAAAGCTTATATTACCCTTCAGCACACAACACAAAAATATTGAAAAAATCATCAATACTCATTGGCACCACATTCAAAAAGACAAAACGATAGGCGCCTCTATCTCCACGAAACCCCACATTATATACATAAAGGCCCCAAACCTAAGTCTGAAAATTGCGCCGTCTGTCAAACCACCACACAAAAAACACCATCTAACAATAAATACATGGCAAAAACTCAAAGGATTCTATAGATGTAATCAATGTTCTAATTGTAAAATTACCTCATTTCAGAAAAAAACTGAAAGAGTACAATCCACAACCACAACCCTAGAATACGAAATAAAAGAATTCCTCACCTGCAGCAGCACAAATTTAATCTACATCATTACCTGTCCCTGCAAAAAACAGTACATCGGCAGAACAAAAAGAACTCTAAAAAAACGAATATCAGAACACATAAACAATATCAAAAAAGGCCTTGAAACCCACTCACTCTCCAAACACTTCAAAACACACCACAAACAAGATCCATCAGGACTATCTTTTGCAGCACTGGAAAACGTAAAAATAGACTGGAGAGGAGGAAACCACATAGCCAAGATGTCCCGCATTGAATCGAAATTTATCTTTGAATTCAATACAATCATACCAGGAGGCCTAAACGCTGACTTTGAACTATTCGGGTTCTTATAAACTATCCCCAGAGTGGCTGCCCCCAAATTGACTAGCGGTAGGCGTCCGGCTGTCTACCAGCACCCCTACCGACATTTGATACGTGGCCGCCACCCCACCAACACAACAAAATAACACAGAAAGAAGGAAATCCCACACCAAAAAAGATTGTGAAACCTACCATCTCAAATGTAATAACATCCTACAAAAATTACACAACCCAAGACTGAGTCCTACAACTGGACAAACACAGTAACACCATAAGACACCCCAACATGGACCCCCAGACTACATAATAGGAATCCCAAACACACATAACCAATGAAACACACAATTTATATAATAAATTTGGATCCCAAAAACCGCATCTAAACCCTGAATTAAAAATTGAGGAATTATGAGCACCATCACATTGGACAACACATCTAGTAATAACAATGAGCCCAACTCCTCCACTAGCACCTATCACATAACACACTACCCTAACACCACCACCTAACACACCCCTGTCAACACACACTACACCACACCCCCCATTAGACACCATCACCCCACAAAACACTCCGCTGAAACAAAACACAGTAACACTGTAGGTAAGACACAAACACAAAAATCACACCAGGCCCCTTGGACACCAACTATCCCCCAATCCCCCAAATCCCCCTAAACACATTGCTGAAAAAACGCACCACAGAAACACACCATACAAATTTGAGTAATGAATCCTGGACCATAATTGAGTAAAACACCCCCCCCCCCCTCCCCAATTAATTATTTCCCCCACCAAACACCCAGAATGGAACGCACTATCCCAATCACCCACCGCACCTGTAACTAATCCCCCCGCCAACACCTAATATAACACACTGTTATAATCACCAAACGCACCAACACATAACAAAACTGTACAACAAACAATACAAGACATCTTAGATACCAAATTTCCCAAAATAAATAAAAAACACAACGCGGACAAAATACCGCAAGAAAGATCAAAAGCACAGAATTTAAAATACATTAAAGACTATTAACCAATAAAGAACAACCCACTAACAAAAATGCACACTAAGGTCCCCAAGCAGGCCCGATCACAAAAAAATATAAGAACACAAAAATACAAAAATACAAAAATGCACAATTAGCAGAAGCCGCAGCGGTACCGCAGCAAACACAGACACTGCAAGAAAAAACCGCAAAATTAAGTCAGAAACCATTAATTAACAAAGAATTTAAAAACAGCAAATAAAAGAAGATACCTAATTAGTACTTATCCAGATCTTCAATGGAACCACCACATCCAAAAGTCCGGACCATATAAAATAAGATCCAGTCCAGGTCTTTGAAAGATCCACCAGCAGCATAAAAGGCAGGACAACGGCAGTCAGAGGGCTACCACTGATGAAGAAGGCAGCGCAGTCCTTCGAAACGCGTCTGGTGACCTCCCTCTGAAAACCTGCCAATAACCTCAATTTGGAAGCGCTTCCGAATTCCATCTGAATCTTCCGGATCGAAAAAGAGCACCAACAAATAACTTAAAACCAAGTCCGGCTAAGACCCGTGAGACACCGAAGAAGTGACGTCATCTCCACGAGGCACGCCGAAAAGACCGGGAAAATAAACACTGCAGAGCGCAGCAAGGCTGCTCCAATAACCAGGACACCTCGCCAAGAAAGGTAAAACAGTCAGGGTGCAGTTTTCCTTAATGTGTGGGACGCCACACTAAGTACAGCACCCGACTGACATACCATTTATATACATTTTTATATTTTTACATTTTTGTATTCTATACGTATTCTATACATATTTTTAGCCCCTTTTTTTCACCGCTCCATCTATTATATACCTCCTATGTGACCAAGACCGGAGGTAAAGATAGACAATTTGTATCAATTTTTATGGATTACATACAAATGGACACAACCACTCATTGTATCCACGGAAGGTGAAAACCGCTACTAGACAATTACTGCAGTGCCACACTTCGACTCTGCATATATTTGCTATTTTTGCTACTCTTGTGATTTTTGTTACTCTTGTGATTATAATTTTTGGTACACATATTTTTGAACATATCTCTGGCATTGTGCATCTGCAACGTTGTATATGACAAAACATTATTTTTATTTTTACTGTTATTTTTATTTATGAGAACCTCATCCTTTGGACTTCCATATTTTTAGAACCTCCACATATTTTTAGAACCTCCACCTCTTTATTCCCCACTCCTAAAACATATCCTTACAAAATAAATACAGATTTTACTATCCCACATACTGCCTCTTTAGCATTATTGATAGATGTAGAGTGCCGGTTCTTCCACTATATATTTTTATTGTTACAAACCGCTTCCTGATCGGGTGAATCAGTATAGAACCAGAGCACCTATACATTGTACTGACAAGGTGAGCCACCAATAACATACCATTGCTGAACAGATGCCACAAGTCACTGCAGAGACCCTCTATATAAAAAGAATCGCAAAGTATGGGGAAAAAAATCAAAGACTAGTTTGCAAGATTAAATTGCTGCCACCACACACAATAGTCCTTAAAAGGACCTTTGGGTCTTTGAAACGTTTTAAAATTGAATAAATTGCAATCACAAACTCCCTACACTATCTGTCCCTTCCTAAGCTCAGCTCTCCCTGACTTGCAATGAGCCAACCCAGGTCATCCGGTGCTATATAGCACCCGATGGCGCGTTCCAGCCAGCCAATCACTGTAATGTCAGTAGCCAACATGGATACTGGCATTACAGTGATGGCAGTACTTACCTGCACATTTATTAGCAGCTTAGCAGCCGCAAAACATGCGGGGAGGAGACTCAAGCATGGCGCTCGAACACATGCGGTACTTTGCCGAATACTGCCATGTGCCGAGCATAGAGATGCTCAAGCTGAAACAGGTATTCGGCCGAGCATGCTCGCTCAACACTAGACCTAACCCCTCAGCTGAACACCGTAAAAAAAAATAAAACTAAAAACAGTGCCAAAAAAACTATTTATCGCAATATCCTTATATCGCAAAAATTGCAACACCAAGCAATCAAAAAGGCGTATGTCCCCAAAATAGTACCAATCAAACTATCACCTCATCTCGCAAAAAATAAGATTCTACCTAAGACAATCTGTCAATAAATAAAAAAACTATGACTCTCAGAAAATAGAGACACTGAAATATGATTTTTTTTTTGCTTCAAAACTGCTATTATTGTGTTAAAGTGAAATAACAAAAAAATACATATTAGGTATTTCCGCATGCATAACAACCTGCTCTATAAAAATATCACATGACCTAACCCCTCAGGTAAACACTGGAAAAAATAAAAAAATAAAAACTGCCAAAAAAGCAATTTTTGCCACCTAACATCACATAAAATGCAACACCAAGCAATCAAAAATGCATATGCCCCCCAAAATAGTACCAATCAAACCGTCACCTCATCCCGCAAAAAATGAGATTCTACCTAAGGCAATCGGTCGGAAAAAAAAAAAAACTATGGCTCTCAGATTCGGGAGACACTAAAACATCACTTTTTTGGTTTCAAAAATGCTATTATTGTGTAAAACTTAAATAAATGAGAAAAAGTATACATATTAGTTATTGCCACGTTCCTAACGATCTGCCCTATAAAAATGTCACATGACCTAACTCCTTATGTGAACACTGTAAAAATAAATAAATAAAAACTGTGCCCCATAAAGTGTAATAATGAATGATCAAAAAATCATATGTACCCAAAAATGGTACCAATAAAAACCTCAACTCTTCCTGCAAAAAAAACTAATCATCTTGATCAGCAGGAAAAAAAAATGGAGACACAAAAACATTTTTTTTTTCAAAAATGCTTTATTATGTAAAACTGAAACAAACACATGATCTGCCCTGTCAGATGAATGTTGTAAAAAATAAAAAATAAAAACATTGCCAAAACAGCAATTTTTTGTTACCTTGCCTCACGGAAAACATAATATAGAGAAATAAAAAATCATATGTACCCAAAAATAGTACCCAAAAACTGGAACCTTATCCCCTAGTTTCTACTGTAATGGGGCATTAGAGGGGCTTCAAATGAGACATAGTACCTAAAAACCGGTCCAGCAAAATCTGCATTCCAAAAACCATATGGTGCTTCTTTTCTTCTCCACCCTGTCGTGTGCCTTTACATCGGTTTACAACCACATGTGGGGTGTTTCTGTAAACTGCAGAATCAGGGTAATACATATTGAGTTTTGTTTGGCTGTTAACCCTTGATGTGCTAAAGAAAAAAATGGATTAAAATGGAAAATCTGCCCAAAAAGTTAAATTTAGAAATGTTATCTCCATTTTACTTTAATTCTTGTGGAACACCAGTTTTGAGTAACTTGAGGGGTGTAGTTTCTACAATGGGGTCATTTATGGGTGGTTTCTACTATGTAAGCCCCATAAAGTGATTTTAGACCTGAACTGGTCCTTAGAAAGTGGATTTTGGAAGTTTTATTTAAAATTTTAAGAATTGCTTCAAAGATTCTAAGCCATCTAACGTCCTAAAAAAAAAAAAAAAAAAAAAACATTTACAAAATGATGCCAACATAAATTAGACATATGGGGAATGTTAAGCAATAAATATTTTATGAGGTATTACTTTCGGTTTTAAAAACAGAGAAATCGTAATTTTGGATAAGTAAAAGTGTTCCAACATTATAAAAGTGACACATGTCAGATTTGCAAAAAAATTCCTGGGGTGGAAGGGGTTAAACACACATGGGGTTATGGGAAAGAAAAAATGGTTTGGGGACCAACCATCCAAAAATTATGTGTTAACTTGGGCAGAATGTATGCACACGTGATAATTGTTAGAAGAAAAAGTACCTTGTTCTGAACAAGCTTAGAAAAAGTCTCCCTTTTAATTGAGAGCAGCATAAATACAGCTAAGGTAATATTAGCATGTGGCTGCAACAGAAGTGGTTATTGATGTAAAATGCTTGTACTATAATGCACAGTATAACATCAGACAGATGTAAAGCACTGAAAAATGTGTACTTGCTCAGCACAGAAAAATGGTGCGTGCAATAAAAATATGTAGAAAACTTGGTTTTGAACAAAAAAATCAGTTGTTCAAATTAGAAAAAAAATAATATTTTTTTCTTGCCCGTGACTTGTTTCGTAAAATCGCAAAACTGCTTAGAAGGTGCTGCAGCAGCCAAAAACTCGTTGAGCGATTAATCTTCTGCCCACAACACCAATGTGTAATTTGCATCTATGTTTACTTGTATAACAATGGGGTTATTGCTGGAAACTGGTTGTGCTATAATGCAATGTGTTTAATAACATGGTGGGAGTTATGGAGGAGTGGAGAATGTGTATATCATACTGAAGTGGCAGTGGTGACAAGGGCTGGGACTGCGGTGGATGGAGAGCATCTTCAGGACATTTTGTGGGGGGAGGGAAGGGGGTTATGGGGGTTTCTGTATTGTAAAAATTTGTAAAATGTTAATAAAAAAGACTTACAAAAATGTGCAATTGCTCAGCAGCAGGATGCTATTGGCGCCCTGTGTTGGTAATAATCATAATAATAATTAGAGATGAGTGAATCGAATCCTACAATAAATTCAGGATAAATTCGATTCGCCTAGAAGCCGAATTTTCTCATGCTTCATGTCAGCGAATCGATTTAACCTGAAATAGTATAAAAAACTAAAAAATTCTAACTTACCCACTCCATTTGCTCGCGACGGGCCGCCAGCCTGCATCTTGCTTGAAGATCTCGGATGAAATCCCGTGCGGAGCGAGATTACATCATCATGCCGGCCAGCGTGATGATGTCATAAGTTACCACGCCAGCCGGCATGATGACGTAATCTTGTACCACATAGGATTTCGGTCGAGATCTTCAAGCAAGATGGCGGTGGCCGCCCGTCGCGAGCAAATAGAGGCAGTAAGTTTGATTTAAAAAATGTATTGTTAATTTTGCACTCAGATGCCGCGATCATGTATGCGCTCAGATGCGCTATTGCAGCTCCCTGTCATTGCACCCGCTGCTTACAAAAAAGCGCTTTGTGACAAAGTAATTAATCACAAAGTGAATTTTTGGGTGAAATGAACCGAATCGAACTTTTAAGAAATGTGCTTATCTCTAATAATAATAATATGTACAGTGGTCCCTCAAGTTACAATACTAATTGGTTCCAGGACAACCATTGGTAATTGGTTCCAAAGCCCCAAATGTCATCCAAGATAAAAAGAAAATGAAGATTTAAGAAAAAAAAGCAGATAATTAAAGGGCTTCTGTCACCCCCCCAAAACTCATTTTTCATTTTTGGGCATATTAAAATCCTTATTGGATGACTATTCCCTATATAGGGCTCTTACCTTGTTCTGTGGCTTCGTTTCATTAAAAATCAAGCTTTTAAAATATGCAAATGACTTCACTACCAGCAAGTAGGGCGTCCACTTGCTGGTAGACGCCGCATCCTTCTTTTAAAAAAATGCCCCCCCCCCCTCCGGCTGGCCCTGTCTGCAATTCAAATTCCGCGCCTGCGCCTTACGTGTCTTCATTCGGCGCAGGTGCTCTGAGAGAAGGACGCTTGCTTCCTCAGCACTTCCTCAGTGCGCCTGCGCCAATGACGTCACCTCTAAACCCGAAAGAGAAGACGTCATCAGCGCAGGCGCACTAGGTTGAGATTCTGTAGCAGCTTATTATTAACGACCCTTGACGCACTAGTATATCAGGGCGGCAGGTGTCTTGCCGACCTTTGACGTACCTGCACGTCATGATGATCAGGCAGGCACAGGAGCTGTGCATGCCTGATCAATGCAGGGGCCCAACTGTGACTAAATGGTGGATTAACCCTTTATATGCCACGATCAGCGCTGACTGCGGCACATAAGAGGATCACAGGGGGGCTGTCACGCTGCAGTGACAGGGGGCCGATGGTTGCCATAGCAACCCCAACCCTTGCAAAGGCCTTAGGGTCTGCCATGTACATGTAAGGGGGTTAGACATGTCTCTAGTATATACCGCAGCCTGTCCTATTATTTGTATACCCTGTGTTCCACCGTTTGCTATGTAACAGAGGTTGGTTTTAAGTTATGCATTTATCTGTGTAGAATGAATATATTATTATATGTGACTGAATGCACTGAGCATGCTCAGACAGTCTGAGTCAGATGTTGCAGAAAGGGCTAGAAAGGAGTAGAGATGGAAAGTTAGAATCTTTTAAATGAATCCTTTCATTTGAATCAGTTCATTCTAAAGAACAGATTCATAAATCGAATCTTTGATTCACTTGCTGAGTCGGCTGACAAGCAAGTGAACCGAAGGTCAGGAGCGCCTGATCCTCACTGCGCATGCGCACTGCGCAGTAACACGCTTTGACACAGTTGATCGCGCGGATTCACGCGTCACCCGCAGTTCAAGTGATAACATACATTGGCTGATCTAATAGATCGGATTCGGCTCAATCAGACTGGAGGGGTAAATAATATAATTAAAATGGAGGTTTAAATGTGTTATTTTATTTTTAAAAAAGACATCTCTTCAGTTATATAGCATTAGCCACTGAATGAGACAGATGTTTCAGAAGGGATGTCTGTACCTACCTTTAACATACATAATACATATATCGTTGAGAAGCCAATTTGATCCTAAAGGGTTAAATAAATCTGAATGAGGATCTTGTCTAATCTAAACTCTGTGTGTGTCAATTCTCTTATATCATTCTCTCTGCTGACTGTCTAGCTGTCTGTCCCTTATCACTGCTGCAACCTGGTCATTAGACTGTATTGTGTGGAGGTGACACACGATTCTTTTACAGTGAGGAACAGAAGTATTTGAAGTTCTCACACTTAGAAATCATGGAGGGGTCTGAAATTCACATTGTAGGTGCATTCCCACTCTGAGAGACAGAGTTAAAAACTATTTTTGGGTCTTGCACTGCTGAACATAAGTATTTGAACACCTGAGAAAATCAGTGTTAATATTTGGTACAGAAGCCTTTGTTTGCAATTACAGATGTCAAACGTTTCCTGTAGTTCTTGACCAGGTTGGCACACACTGCAACAGGGATTTTGGCCCACTCTTCCACACAGATATCTTCTAGATCTGTCAGGTTTCGGGGCTGTCGCTGAGCAACACAGAGTTTCAGCTCCCTCCAAAGATGTTCTATTGGATTTAGGTCTGGAGACTGGCTAGGCCACTCCAGAACCTTGATATGCTTCTTACGGAGCCACTCCTTGGTTATCCTGGCTGTGTGCTTCGGGTCGTTGTCATGTTGGAAGACTCAACCACGACCCATCTTCAATGCTCTGACAGAGAGAAGGAAGTTGTTGCTCAAAATCTCACAATAAATGGCCCCATTCATCCTCTCCTTAGTACAGTGCAGTCGTCCTGTCCCCTTCACAGAAAAGCACTCCCAAAGCATGATGTTACCACCCCCATGCTTCACAGTAGGGATGGTGTTCTTGGGATGCAACTCATCCTTCTTTTCCCTCCAAAAACGACAAGTGAAGTTTAGACCAAAAAGTTCTACTTTGGTCTCATCTGACCACATGACTTTTTCCCATGCCTGCAAACTTCAGATGGGCCTGGACATGTGATGACTTGAGCAGGGGAACCTTCCATACAATGCATGATATGAAACCATGACGACGTAGTGTTCTACCGACAGTGACCTTTGAAACTGTGGTCCCAGCTCTCTTCATGTCATTCACCAGCTCCTCTCTTGTAGTTCTGGGCTGATTCCTCAACTTTCTTATTATCAGTGATACCCCACGAGGTGAGATCTTGCATGGAGCCCCAGTCCAAAGGAGACTGACAGTCATTTTTAGCCTCTACCATTTTCTAACAATTGCTCCAACAGTTTATCTGTTTTCAACAAGCTGCTTGGCAATTTTGTGGAGGTCCACAATTTTGTCTCTAGTGTCTTGACAGCTCTTTGGTAGTAGTTGGTGTCTGACTGACTGTGGGGTGGACAGGTGTCTTTAAAGAGCTCAGACAGGTGCTACTAAGTTAGATTAATGAGTGGAGTACAGTCGTGGCCAAAAGTTTTGAGAATTACATAAATATTGGAAATAGGAAAAGTTACTGCTTAAGTTTTTATAATAGCAATTTGCATATACTCCAGAATGTTATGAAGAGTGATCAGATGAATTGCATAGTCCTTCTTTGCCATGAAAATTAACTTAATCCCCAAAAAAACTTTCCACTACATTTCATTGCTGTCATTAAAGGACCTGCTGAGATCATTTCAGTAATCGTCTTGTTAACTTAGGTGAGAATGCTAACAAGCACAAGGCTGGAGATCATTATGTCAGGCTGATTGGGTTAAAATGGCAGACTTGACCTGTTAAAAGAAGGGTGATGCTTGAAATCATTGTTCTTCCATTGTTAACCATGGTGACCTGCAAAGAAATGCATGCAGCCATCATTGCGTTGCATAAAAATGGCTTCACAGGCAAGGATATTGTGGCTACTAAGATTGCACCTCAATCAACAATTTATAGGATCATCAAGAACTTCAAGGAAAGTGGTTCAATTCTTGTTAAGAAGGCTTCAGGGCGTCCAAGAAAGTCCAGCAAGCGCCAGGATCATCTCCTAAAAAGTATTCAGCTGCGGGATCAGAGTGCCACCAGTGCAGAGCTTGTTCAGGAATGTGTGAGCGCATCTGCACGCACAGTGAGGCGAAGACTTTTGGAAGATGGCCTGGTGTCAAGAAGGGCAGCAAAGAAGCCACTTCTCTCCAAAAAAAACATCAAGGACAGATTGATCTTCTGCAGGAAATATGGTGAATGGACTGCTGAGGACTGGGGCAAAGTCATATTCTCCGATGAAGCCTCTTTCCGATTGTTTGGGGCATCAGGAAAAGGCTTGTCCGGAGAAGAAAAGGTGAGCGCTACCATCAGTCATGTATCATGCCAACAGTAAAGCATCCTGAGACCATTCATGTGTGGGGTTGCTTCTCATCCAAGGGAGTGGGCTTACTCACAATGTTGCCCAAAAACACAGCCATGAATAAAGAATGGTACCAAAACCCCCTTCAACAGCAACTTCTTCCAACAATCCAACAACAGTTTGGTGAAGAACAATGCATTTTCCAGCACGATGGAGCACCGTGCCATAAGGCAAAAGTGATAACTAAGTGGCTCAGGGACCAAAACATTGACATTTTGGGTCCATGGCCTGGAAACTCCCCAGATCTTAATCCCATTGAGAACTTGTGGTCAATCCTCAAGAGGCGGGTGGACAAACAAAAACCCACTAATTCTGACAAACTCCAAGAAGTGATTATGAAAGAATGGGTTGCTATCAGTCAGGAATTGGCCCAGAAGTTGATTGAGAGCATGCCCAATCGAATTGCAGAGGTCCTGAAAAAGAAGGGCCAACACTGCAAATACTGACTCTTTGCATAAATGTCATGTAATTGTCGATAAAAGCCTTTGAAACGTATGAAGTGCGTGTAATTATATTTCACTACATCACAGAAACAACTGAAACAAAGATCTAAAAGCAGTTTAGCAGCAAACTTTGTGAAAACTAATATTTGTGTCATTCTCAAAACTTTTGGCCATGACTGTAGAGGTGGACTTTTTAAAGGCACAGTAACAGGTCTTTGAGAGCTGTTTCTGAGGTGTTCAAATACTTATGTTCAGCAGTCCAAGACAAATACATTCTTTAAAAATCATAAAATTAGATTTCCTGTTTTTTTATTTATTTATTCTGTCTCTCAGAGTGGAAATGCACCTAGAATGTGAATTTCAGACCCCTCCATGATTTCTAAGTGGGAGAACTTGTAAAATCGCAGGGTGTTCAAATACATCTGTTTCTCAGAGACTGAGCTGTTTCAAACGGATCAGCTCAGGGTACTTTCACACTTTCGTTAAACTTTTCTGGTATTGAGTTCCGTCCTGGGGACTCAATACTGGAAAAAAAATTATCAATTTTATTCTAATGCATTCTGAATGGAGAGCAATTCGTTCAGTATGCATCAGGAGGCATCAGTTCAGTCACTGTCTGTTTTTTTGATGGAGAAAATACAGCAGCATTCTCCGTCCAAAATTCCGGAACACTTGCCGAAATGCCGGATCCGGCATTATTTTCCATTGAAATGCATTAATGCCGGATGCGGCCTCAAGTGTTCCGGAAAAACGGATCCGGTTTTGTGGCAACCGAACTGCCTGCCGGAATCCAACAACGCAAGTCTGAAAGTACCCTCAGTCAGATGAATCGACCCCTCCAGTTCAGTGAAAAGAATCGATTCAAAAGAACGATTCGTTCATGAACCGAACATCTCTAGAAAGGAGGGGGCAGAGCTTGGTGCTGACAGGATTTAAGGCTGTGAGGAACTGTTATGGAGAAGGATGAAAGGAGAATCTGAAAAGATTGTAGAGATCCCTGATAGGAGAGTCGTCAAGGAGAGCGGCATCTAGAGAGAAATGAGACAACACAGCTACAGGAGAGCGGCTGAGAGTGGCTGGGACTCCTATCATTGAGAGGTGGCAGTTGGAGGCTGAAGGGGAGACCAGTGTCAGTGGTTTGTGGAGATCTGCACAGACTGATATTGTGTCACTGTACAGCCCAGACACTCATTTAAACTCTTGTTCCTGATCATTATACAGTGTAAACATGAGAGCAAACAACCACCAAATGAGAAAATGCTTCTTTGATGACTGATCGAATCATTTATGCAGCAGTCAAAGAAATGAACGCTTGTCAGAAGCACATCTACACGTATAAACAGGTAATGTGCTGCCAGCATAATGTTCAGTGTCATTCAGCCGCCTCCATTCATTGTGAAGTGCAAATGAGCATAACAAGCACCAATCGATCTGCATATCGTTAATCGGCACTTGACATGGACAGAAAATCTGCCCATGTAAAAGGACCTTTAGCCACCTTCTATGTTTAAAAGTTGTTCATAATCTCTAGATTATACAGGGTGGGCCATTTATATGGATACACCTTAATAAAATGGGAATGGTTGGTGATATTGACTTCCTGTTCGTGGCACGATTAGTATATGTGAGGGGGGAAACTTTTCAAGATGGGTGGTGACCATGGCGGCCATTTTGAAGTCGGCCATTTTGAATCCAACTTTTGTTTTTTCAATAGGAAGAGGGTCATGCGACACATCAAACTTATTAGGAATTTCACAAGAAAAACAATGGTGTGCTTGGTTTTGACATAACTTTATTCTTTTATGAGTTATTTACAAGTTTCTGACCACTTATAAAATGTGTTCAATGTGCTGCCCATTGTGTTGGACTGTCAATGCAACCCTCTTCTCCCACTCTTCACACACTGATAGCAACACCGCAGGAGAAATGCTAGCACAGGCTTCCAGTATCCGTAGTTTCAGGTGCTGCACATCTCGTATCTTCACAGCATAGACAATTGCCTTCAGATACAAGACGTGCAGCACCTGAAACTACGGATACTGGAAGCCTGTGCTAGCATTTCTCCTGCGCTGTTGCTATCAGTGTGTGAAGAGTGGGAGAAGAGGGTTGCATTGACAGTCCAACACAATGGGCAGCACATTGAACACATTTTATAAGTGGTCAGAAGCTTGTAAATAACTCATGAAAGAATAAAGTTACGTTAAAACCAAGCACACCATTGTTTTTCTTGTGAAATTCCCAATAAGTTTGATGTGTCACATGACCCTCTTCCTATTGAAAAAAACTAAAGTTGGATTCAAAATGGCCGACTTCAAAATGGCCGCCATGGTCACCACCCATCTTGAAAAGTTTCCCCCCTCACATATACTAATGTGCCACAAACAGGAAGTTAATATCACCAACTATTCCCATTTTATTAAGGTGTATCCATATAAATGGCCCATCCTGTATTCTGAGTATTTCTTCGTCTAGAGAAGTCAGGTTTTCTAAAGTTTGAAAAACTGAGAACTATTTGGAGCTGCTGCTGTGATTTATTGTTCACATTTAATAGAAATACTTTGCAGCTGCAATGTGTGAATGAACCGTTGCTTTTCACAATTTTACGTATTTTACAATTTTGAGGATCTAGTATGTCCCCTGCTGTGTGAAGATGAAATAGATCGAAGGCATCCATCTGGTTTTCAGTTTTAATTAGGGAAACGTAGATTTTTCTCCTGTTGTCTCTTCTAGTATGACAGGTTCACGGTCAGCCGGATATTCTGACCTGTTGGCTTGCTTATGGGTCAATGCATTTTATTGGTTTAGCACCATCCTTCAGAGCCTGTTTCTCCTGTTTCATGCCCTTCTTCTGTCACCCTTAAAACTTAATACATGGGACCATTTGGAAGCTTAACATTCTCTCAGTAACACCTGAGCAGGGAGTCAGCAGGGAGATGAGAAAAGCTAAAGTGCTTTCAAATGCCACTAAGAATAAATGTAATAGCATACTGTATCAGTGATTTTCGAACCATGTTTCCTAATTTTGCAGTTTGATACTACCACAAATTGCATTTTCTGTAATTTAATAAGAATAATATACTTTATACCCTTCTAACTATTTCCTTCTGGTTTTTGACTTCCCCATTTTACCAGCTTATAATGACTGACAATAATGTTAAGCAATGTTCAAGTATATGTGTTCAGAGAAAAGACTAATGAACCAGTGCTCTCAGAGAAGAAACTTTAACATATCTAAACCACTCTAAGATGTTTCAAACTATGTTACAGTATTATACTACGGGAATTGACTTTAAAGCACTTAAACCCCCTGTTTTTTGTATTTTTTCCCTTTTCACCATTGACTATGTTTTCATTTTTTGCCATGGTTTGATAAGGACTGTATCCCACAAGGACTATATCCTTATTGTAAGAAAAAGCAGCCCCATGTCAGCCTATTGGTAGTTGCCATCGACCCAGATCCCACCTGCAGTGACTGAGGGTCCAGGCTTAATATGCCTTAACCTTATTTTTGCATGATGAAGCCAAGAAGATGGAGCCAGAATGTAACATGTGCAAGATGCCAATGATGACGTGTTATGATAGGGCAGGGATGCCCAACCTTCGGCCCTCCAGCTGTTGAAAACCTATAATTCCCAGCATGCCTAGACAGCCTACAGCTATCAGCTTACAGCAGGGCATGGTGGGAGTTGTAGTTTTGCAACAGCTGGAGGGCCGCAGGTTGGCCATCTCTGCGATAAGGGAATATAGTGCCCCAGAGGAACACTAAAAAGGGTTAATTTAAGGTAAATGTTGTGATTTACTGTTAAAGAACTTATTTATTTGTGCACTATGTATACCTAATGGCAATGTGTGAGCAATATGTAGTTCACACTGGCAGAATTGCTTAGGTTACCAGGGTAATGGCCTTAGCCCACCCCCTGGTTAATGAGTGTTAGCTGAAAGAAGCTACAGGCAAGATGTGTGTGTGAGAGCTCCTGCAAAGTAGGCCCAGAGAGAAGCCTCATGAAGGAGACACTACTTTTGAGGCTAAACAGATGCTAGAAAGCTATTTAACTGAGAGAATATCCCTGAGGAAACAGACAACCATAGAAGGTCTAGAACCACCAAGGCTGTGCACTGGATTCAGACAGTAATATACAACTCAATTATATCATTAAAGACTTTACTGCTGTGGAAAGGTATAATTGCATCCAGCAACCCCCATGCTTTGAGATGGAGTGGTCATCCAGATCTAAGATCTGCACCCCTTAGACCAGGAATTGAAGGAGTTAACATGTACAGAATAGCATGCCTGTGGTTATCTTCAAAATACTGCAAAGTATTCATCATCATTGCCACTGCCTATGCACAGTAACTGGGAAAAGCCAGCTCTGTGCTATACCTCAGAACTGTCCCAGTTGCTGCCATCTGTGCTGGAACTCCCATCATCCGACCGAAAGAAACTATTCTTTGGGTACCCCACCTAACACCAGGCAGGAGCTCCCAAAGAGAGTGATGAGAAGTACGCTACTTTTCCCAGCTCACAAAACTTTTCCAAGGTGGAGGAAAAAGGGGGAGTGGCGTGGGCGAGGAAGGGGGCAAGGGGGCAGGGCGGCCAGTCCATCTCATTCATCATTTTCTACACCTGTTTTTGGCATAGAAAATTACTTAAATCTACGCCATCTCCCTAGCTCCCTCCTAGATTTAAAAGGGTTCTGCAGTTTGTTTAAACTGATGATCTATCCTCTGGATAGATCATCAGCATCTGATCGGCGTGGGTCCGACAGCCGGAACCCCCGCTGATCAGCTGTTTGAGAAGGTAGTGGCGCTCCAGGAGCGCCGCGGCCTTCTCACTGTTTACCGCAGGCCCAGTGACGTCACGACTAGTGTTTCTCGAGTAACGTCAGTTCCGAGAACCGTCCACAAATTCCAATAATGTCCGCAAGCAAGTCGAACGCCTCTACATAATTTAGGCTCAAGTTCAGGGTTATTATCTTAATAAATGACCCCATAAATGTCTTGCTATGCTTTATATATTGCATTTTTATGAGGTTGGCAGAAGTTTTCTTCTTCTTGCCCATCATGTCAATACACTTGCTTTAGTACATACAGGCCCGGTGCTATAATAAGGCAGACCAAGCAGCCGCCTTAGGGCGCTGAGAAGGGGGGGCAGAAAAATGAAACTTTTTTATTTTTTTTCATTAATCACTTGCATGCCGCCGGCCACCTGCGGCTGTTCTCCTTTGTGTGGTGGTCCTCATATGTTCTCTCTGGGCTCCCGAGTCCTGACAAGTTGTTTGAGGACCTTTCCAACTCTGCCAATCAGTGGCCGCAGCTGTGTCACGGCAGGGATTTCCTGCTGAGCCATTCACTGTTCTGGCACATGACACAGCTGCAGCCACTGATTGGCTGAGTGGGAAAGGTCCTCAAAGACTTGTCGGGAGCACAGAGAGAAGATACCAGGACCACACAGAGGGGAAGGGGAGCTGCTGCAGATGGGAACAGGCCCAGGTGAGGGGCATAATTATTTTTTTTACACAACATTAATAGAGGGGGTGATGTGACATGGGGGGGGGGGGAGAAATGCGCTATGGAGGGGGTTGAAATGTGACATGGGGGGGGGAATGTGACACAAAGCGGGTGATGTAAAAAGCAGGGGGTGATGTGACATGGAGGGGGAGAAATGTCACATTTCTCCCCCTCCATGTCACATAACCCCCTGCTTTTTACATCACCCGCTTTGTGTCACATTCCCCCCCGTGTCACATTCCCCCCCCCATGTCACATTTCAACCCCCCCCATGTCACATTTCAACCCCCTCCATGTCATATCACGCCCTCCTTTTTACATCACCCCCACCGAATTGTGGAGGGGTGCCAAAATGTAGCTTCGCTTGTGTGTGCAAAAATCCTTGCACCGGCCCTGAGTACATAGTATATGCAAAAGAAACCAGGCAGGACAAGGGCAATGTTGCTGGTTTTGCCCCAGGTAATTCTACAGGAATGTTGGGTAATTGTCCCAGAACAAAACAGCACGTGAAGCCTTTTTGTCTTAATCTAACAATAAACATTCAGCTGCTGCGGCTGCAACGTAACCTTACAGAGTCTCACTTTTCAGACAGCGCATAGGTCCAGAAAGTGTTTCGTCTGGTAAATATACAGTCCCATTATAAGTGAGCAAACCAGTTATTAAATACACAGCATTGTTAGAATTTTTTTTCCAATAAACCTAAAATCAAACAAACAAGGTGTGAAATAAAGAGATTACTCATACCAAAAACCATTGTGCTTGTTTTCCAATTCTCATTTTACTGTATGGCTAAGAAATAGTGGATAGGATAGTCAGATTCAGTTGAAGGATATATATGCATAGAATATGAAATAATGCACATTAGACTAGGGTACAAAGAAACAGTATTATCAACCCAAAGAAAACAATGTATGCCTGGTTTATAGAGGGTGTGTACAATACACAAGAAATTTATTTTCATGTATAATAAGGCAAGTCTGGAGATGTTTAAAATAAAGCTCAACCTTGAAGTCACTATTGAAGAAAATTTTAAAGAGTTGCCTAAAGGCCCCTCTACATGGCCTAATGTAGCAAGCAATTGTGGTGAAGGAAGCACTACTTCCTGATAGGATTGAGCGAACCCGAACTGCAAAGTTCAGGTTTGTACCGAACTTTGCAAGTTCGGGTACCCGAACCCGGACTTTTTCACTGAAGTTCGGGTTCAGTGTTACGGTGATTTTATTATTTTCCATTATAACATGGTTTTAACGGAAAATAATAGCATTCTTAAGACAGAATGCTAAATAAAATGGCCATTGAGGGGTTAAAAATATTATTTTTTAAATCATCCTCATCGCGCAGCTGGTATCCTCTTTCTTCCTTCTGCAGGACCTGCAAAAGGACCTGCGATGACGTCACCACGTGGTGAGCGCGGTGACGTCATCGAAGGTCCTTTTGCAAGTCCTGCGGAAAAAAGGGAATACCGGCTGTGCAATCAAGTGGATGAGGTGTTTTTTTTATTATTTTTACCCCCTCATTGGCTATTTTATTAAGCATTCTGTCTTAACAATGCTATTATTTTCCGTTATAACCATGTTATAATGAAAAATAATAAAATCACCCAAACACCGAACCTGAACCCGAACTTCAGTGAAAAAGTCCGTGTTCCGTGTGCTTCCTTCACCACAATTGCTTGCTATTAAAAAAAAAGTGAAGTTAGGGTCCCCCTTGACTTTAATTGGGTCCGGGTTCAGGGTCAAGTTCGGGTCCCGAACCCGAACTTTCATCTGAAGTTCGGCCGAACCCGACAAACCCAAACTCCTACGGGTTCGCTCATCCCTAGTTCTTGACAATCGCTTGCTTGTCAGTTAAAAAGACTGTTACATTTACATGCAGTGATCTCCTCCACAGTGTGGGGAGAAGAGATAAATAATGCCATTGCTCGTTACCTTACAGAATAATTTTATCCTGGCAGCAGAGTATTGTTTATACAGCACAATCTCATGCTGGCAAACAATAATTTTAGGTGAATGCGCCAACAATCTTTTAACTAATGAACAAGAGTTTCAGTTGTTGATCAGGTAACTGGCGGCACCTTTACACAGAGAAATTATTACTAACGAGTGTCCATACGAATGCTAGGTAATCTGCTCAAACATCAGGCAGTGAAATGGCTTAACAGGTCTACTTTAATTTTCAGAAACAGGGCCACTTTTACTTCCTGGAAAGAAAAATTAAAGAGAGGATGAACAGTCAAAGTCCAAGGATGGACAATCCTAGAGCACAGAAGACCACTGAAAGGTCTAGTAGCAGAAATAAATATTTTTGGGAAAAGTCTTATTTTATTTTAGGACTAGTGGTACTCCTTTGTCAAGTGCAGAATTGTTTTGATGAGGATTTACCATTAAAAAAAGTATTTTCTTGTACTTTTAGAAAATTGTTTAGAAGATTGTTCTGTCTATGCCACTATTACTTTCCTATTGAGTTGGACTTCTTCTGGATATATGGACAATGGCAGCAGCCTGACACAGGAGGTACTTTGATGCTTAAAATAGAATTGTGTTATTCCAGCATAGCTTTGGAAGGTGAGCCTTTATGATCTCAGGGAAAGTGGGTGGAAGACTGAGCGTGTGGGCCACAAAAGATGGGAATGTGAGTGATGGTACTGGGGGAATGACCAGGAAGATGCACTGTGGGGAAAGAAGTATGCCAACTCATATGTCTGTTCACAGGTCTGGGGGTATGAGAAAAATGTAAGACACCATAATATAGAGCAGCAAGGGAAGCAGTGAGAGATTGCTTAATCCAAGTTTCAGTGAGGTCAGCAGGTTAATAAAACTTGAATTCAACTTGAATAAAACATGAATACAGTGGAGTTTGTTGCACACTGACCATTGATTCCAGTGTGCACAGTTAAAAGAGGGAAGAGAAGACACACAATAAATGTTAATGAGGTTTAAAGGATTTGGGTGAAGGAAGGAGAAAGGGAATGATGTGGAGAGAATGCAATGGAGGGGTAACAGGGCAGTAAGTGTAGAGGAAAATAGCACATAATAAAATGGACATAAATGCTATTAACATAGTGATATGTTAGCAATTGTGTTACAGTATCTCTCATAGCATACCTGTCTCACTGCCATGTTTAACATTGCCACAGCAACACTTTGCCTAAGATGACTTTTGCCCTCATGCCAACCCCATCACTAGCAATGATGGAAACTGTTTCATGAGTCTGTTGTTAAGTAACTGACTGATATCTATGTGATACTAGTTGACCTAAAATGTATTTTTAGAATCTGATTAAAGCATGTACAAACCGGATTCCAGAACGTAGATGACAGATCAAACGTTTAATCCAAGTAAATGTATCATTTTAAAGGAAAAATACGTTGATTCAAATTTTCACGGTGTCAACAAATCCCCAAAAAGTTGGGACAAGTAGCAATAAGAGGCTGGAAAAAGTAAATTTGAGCATAACGAAGAGCTGGAAGACCAATTAACACTAATTAGGTCAATTGGCAACATGATTGGGTATAAAAAGAGCTTCTCAGAGTGGCAGTGTCTCTCAGAAGCCAAGATGGGTAGAGGATCACCAATTCCCACAATGTTGCGCAGAAAGATAGTGGAGCAATATCAGAAAGGTGTTACCCAGCGAAAAATTGCAAAGACTTTGCATCTATCATCATCAACTGTGCATAACATCATCCGAAGATTCAGAGAATCTGGAACAATCTCTGTGCGTAAGGGTCAAGGCCGTAAAACCATACTGGATGCCTGTGATCTCCGGGCCCTTAAACGACACTGCACCACAAACAGGAATGCTACTGTAAAGGAAATCACAGAATGGGCTCAGGAATACTTCCAGAAACCATTGTCAGTGAACACAATCCACCGTGCCATCCGCCGTTGCCAGCTGAAACTCTACAGTGCAAAGAAGAAGCCATTTCTAAGCAAGATCCACAAGCTCAGGTGTTTTCACTGGGCCAGGGATAATTTAAAATGGAGTGTGTCAAAATGGAAGACTGTTCTGTGGTCAGACAAGTCACGATTCGAAGTTCTTTTTGGAAATCTGGGACGCCATGTTATCCGGACCAAAGAGGACAAGGACAACCCAAGTTGTTATCAACGCTCAGTTCAGAAGCCTGCATCTCTGATGGTATGGGGTTGCATGAGTGCGTGTGGCATGGGCAGCTTGCATGTCTGGAAAGGCACATCAATGCAGAAAAATATATTCAGGTTCTAGAACAACATATGCTCCCATCCAGACGTCATCTCTTTCAGGGAAGACCCTGCATTTTTCAACAAGATAATGCCAGGCCACATTCTGCATCAATCACAACATCATGGCTGCGTAGGAGAAGGATCCGGGTACTGAAATGGTCAGTCTGCAGTCCAGATCTTTCACCTATAGAGAACATTTGGCACATCATAAAGAGGAAGGTGCAACAAAGAAGGCCCAAGACGATTGAACAGTTAGAGGCCTGTATTAGACATGAATGGGAGAGCATTCCTATTTCTAAACTTGAGAAACTGGTCTCCTCGGTCCCTAGACGTCCGTTGAGTGTTGTAAGAAGAAGGGGAGATGCCACACAGTGGTGAAAATGGCCTTGTCCCAACTTTTTGGGGATTTGTTGACACCATGAAATTCTGATTCAACATATTTTTCCCTTAAAATGGTAAATTTTTTCAGTTTAAACTTTTGTTCCGTGATTTATGTTCTATTCAGAATAAAATATTAGAAGTTGGCACCTCCACATCATTGCATTCAGTTTTTATTCACGATTTGTATAGTGTCCCAACTTTTTGGGAATCCAGTTTGTACAACAAGGTGACATCCTCAGAGTAAAGAAGGTTTCTACACCAACATAGAAGACAGTTCTTTACTGGAAGAGCAGTGAGGCTATGGAACTCTGATTGTGAACTCACTAGAAGAGTTTAAAAGGGGTGTGGATGTATTTCTGGAGTGTACCGGTAATAATATTACAAGTTTGGGTTATTAGAATTCTGATGAAGGGTCATTGATCTAGATAGTTATTTCAATTGCCAAATTTGGAGTTGGAAAGGAATTTTTTCCCCTAAGTTTGGCTTCCACCTCATGAGGGTTTTTTGTGTTGCCCTGGATCAACTTTGCAGGATAATGTGATAATAGTCCTTTCTAAGCAAAATAGAAACTATGGGGGTCATTTATTAAGACTGACGTTTTAGATGCTGGCCTTATTATTTAAGCCCCTGCACTGGTGGTGGATCCACTAAAGTTATTTAGAGGCGCCAGCCTTTACATAAGTTTGGCGTACCCAGCGCCAGTCTAAATTTAAGCCAACTTTCTTGCTGGCTTACATTTAGACCATTTTCTATGCCTAAAACAGGCGAAGAAAATGATAAATGAGACAGGCCTGTCCTCTTCCCCGCCCATGCCACGCCGAATTTTTTAGACCTGGCGTGAGTGGGGAAAAGTTGCAGATTACAGCGCAACTAACCTTTGCGCTGCAATCTGCAACAGAAATATGATCATAAATGACCTCCTATGTTCCTACAGTATATATATGAAATATGGTATTTTTACCTTTTCAAATCTAATCAGATCTGTTTCTATAATGGCTATAGCAGATTATATGGATTTAAAGGGAAGTTTTAGGAAAAGACTGAGCATGTCATCTCACCAGTCACCCATCTCTTCCATTATTAAATTTACCGAGTACCTGGTATCTCTACTTCCTGGTATTTTCTTGATATACAGGAAATGCCTACTCAGATATAGGTCACCACTGTGAGAAACTTAGTTTTTCTAATTCAGACTTTTAAATTCCCTGATACCCTTCTTGCAAACAAAGGAAAATGATAAAATTCACGTCCGGCAGGTACCATTATGGGGTTTATAGAAACTCACTAAAGTTTGAGTATTCATTGGATTTAGTAATCAATCAGCTCTTAATCTTCCATAATACTGACTATTTGTATTGCTTTCTATATTATATAAACACTTGTGTATTCTATAAATGCATTTTATTGTCTGCAAAATTAATTTTTTAGGCACATAGACTGACACTGTAGTGTACTGCTAAATTCTTGAATCACTTGTAGACATGAACATTCAGATCGTGTAAGCATGCAAGTATTCTAAATGGGGGAGGAGAAGAAGTCTCTTCCAGGCTACTCTTATGATGACCTATCTCCCTGGGAACAAAAGGATTGGGCAACAGGGGAGTATTTGGAGGCCCCCATAAACAGTAGATGGTAGTTTGATCCTACCCAAATTGTCATTCATCTAAGGCTGAATTCACACATCTGTGGAACGCGGTCCGTGAGATACCGGACTGGCATCCTGCTGCATGCAGGAGCGCATGGCATCATTGGTTGCTATGACGCAATGCGCTTCGTGCCGCCGCTGCTGTACAGTAATACACTCGTATAGATCATATGAGTGCATTACTGTACAGCAGCGGCGGCATGAAGGGCACGCCATCATAGCAACCAATGATGCCATGCGCCCCTGCACTCAGCAGGATGCCAGTCTGGTATCTCGCAGACCGTGTTCCATGGATGTGTGAATTCAGTCTAATATGAATGGCCAGCTTAAGCTTAACACAAAAAAAAACCATATTGGTCGACCTTTCTTTTAAAATGACATAAATGCACAGGTGTACGTATACCAGGGCTAAAATGCAAAAGCAAACACAACATGAGACATCACTCTGTAAAAATTGAATATATTGACCATAAATTGCATTAATGCTCTATTCACTAAATAAATCAATTATATAATAATTAAATAATAATTAAAATTGTTACAAATATACTACCCAATTATCCTATATTCTATAGTCAGAATATCAGCAGGGCTCTAGTACTGGATTTTTTTTTCTTAGATCCACAAATCTACTCTGGTCGTTGCAAGTGCTTGTATACTGATAATTCCCCCAAAAATATTCCTGTAGACATTCTATATAAGTGAAAGTCCATTTAACAGTACCAAAGTCCAGAAAAAAAACTAAAGTATCCCCATTGCTATATCACATGTCATCAGCTCAGTTTTAGGGAATTTTCCCATTTGTTTTAGTGCACTCCTTTTTGCCCTCTTGTACAACCTGCATTAAGTGGAGTAGGAGCAATGTAATTAATATCCTACTGGCCCTCTGAGTGATTTATCTTTCATATTCAAACCAACCTTTGTCACGGGTTTCAAACAAACAGAGCTAGTGAAAACCTACACTTAGGCAAGCCACATTCTTGAACCAAGTTGCTCAAGTGCGCACCTGTAAAACTGTTAATACATCAGGTATGTCAGGAAGATATATCAAGTGTTCAATAAACACAAAGCACTGATCCCTGAAGCACCTGCTGTAAATTTGTATTATATGTATGAAGCTTTCATAAGTACACTGTATCATGGGCATGTGAAAGTAACTGATCATATTGCAATAAAAATGCATAACTATAGTAGTTTAGTTGGTTGGGAGAAAGGGACTAGACCAGTGGTGGCGAACCTATGGCACGGTTGAAATACGTGGCACTCAGCGCTCTCTCTGTAGGCACCCGCACTCTGAAAAAAGTCTATGGTGTACAAATATAACTGAGACTTATCCTTCCATTCATCAGCGCAGGGCATGCTATAAACAGCACAGGTAGTGCATTAAATGTAGGCAGGCTATTATAGCTAAATGATAAAGTACATGGAAGATACACTATATTGGACTGTAGTATTCAGGGTTGGCACTTTGCAATAAATAAGTGGGTTTTGGGTCGCAGTTTGGGCACTCAGTCTCTAAAAGGTTCACCATCACTGGACTAGACAAAAGGCCATTTTACATGGGCTCATTCCTAATAATTGCCACAAGTAAATGAGCCATTGTTCATCCGGTGCACATAAAATCATCATTTGCCTGTAGCACATTGTTCTGTATCAACAGGGATGTGCTGTCTGCAAATGATTAATCTGTCAGGGAATGTCCCCATACAGAGCAGATGATTGCTGCAAGTAAATCACCTCAGCTCAAAAGCAGGCAATAATCGGGAACATCTGCTTTCAGCTCAATAATTGCCTGGGCATCAGCCCATGATAAATATTGTAGGGATAATGAGTGAAATAACCAATGTACAAAGTAAAAAAAAAAAGTATCCATTATAAATAATCCTAAAAATCCATAGTAACTAGTGTTGAGTGAATCAAAGTATCTGAAGTGGATGTCGATCTGAATTTCCTTGTGCTTCGTGGTAACAAATCTATTTTTCCTGAAGTGGTAGATGAATGCGGCATCTAAGGGGGTTCAATGGTGGGTGGACGGCGCAATTGCCGTTCCCCATCATTGCGCCGGCTACATACAAAGGAACGCGCTTCGTGGCAAAGCAATTAGTCACAAATGGAATTTCTTTGTGAAATTGGACAAAAATATATGGGCTTCCATGCCTGATCAGCTACATGAGAGCCTTACATTACCAAGCACAATATTAATCTTTGAATGGGGTGGTGTAAAGCACGCAACCAATCAATTCTAGAGCAGTGGAAAAGTGTTTTGTGGAGTGACGTATCACGCTTCTCTGTCCGATGGATAAGTCTCAGTTTGGCAAATTCCAGGAGAACATTGCCTGCCTTTCTGCATTGTGCCTTCCTATGCACTTGAACAGACAGAGCCGTCCCACAGAAGTGAATCGGGAAGCCATACTTGTAATTACACCTGCTCACCACCGCAATAGTCGCAGCGAGCAGGTAAAGAGCAGGTAAAGAGATAGCAGAGAAGGCAGTGCTGATTTCTCTTTAAAAGCTGATCGGCAGGGGTGTCGGGACTCAGACCACAGTCGATCTGATATTGATGATCTATCCTGAGGATCTATCCTAAAAAGCAGATAACCTTTAATGCTTCAGCATTCCAAGAAATTTTGGACTATTGTATCCAACTTTGTGGGAACAGTTTGAGGAAGATATATTTCTGTACCAGCATAATTGTGCCCCAGTGCACAAAGCAAGGTTCTTAAAGGCATGGTTGGGTGAGTTTGGTATGGAACTTGACTGGCCCACACAGAGTCTGGACCTCAAACCCTTTAGGATCAACTAGAATGGAGATTATGCTCCAGGCCCTCTTGTGCAACATTAATTTCTGACCTCCCAAATGTTCTTCTGGATGAATGGACACAATTCCCAGAGCATACACTCCAAAATATTGTAGAAAGCTTTCCCAGAAGAGAGTGGGGGGGGGGGGGGGGAATCACAGAATGAACATACGACCCTGTTCACGGGATTATAGTAGAATTAGGTCAAATTCACAAACGGGTATCACAGAAAGAACCATTTAATTCTAAAGCTTCACTTTTAATATTTATATTTAAAATTAACGACCCATAATGTATAAGAGATATATATAAACAAGAAAAAGAAATAGAAATAAAGCAAAAATAAATCTATCCCACTTGACTTCTTGGATGTAGGCAATCAAGTGAATGATAAGGGGCAATGTCCCTAATGGATTCCCCTACAATTGTGGCCCTGCCTGAAAACGGAATGGCCGCCCCGATAGGGGCGATCCCGTATCTCGTACCTCCTATAATGCCCTGGAGGACCCTGATACAGGTGACTGATGATGGTAATCCTATGGGGAGACCAGTACTAGTCTACAGGTGTGCCAAAAATAAGAAATGCTTTATTTGTACAAATAACACCCCAACCCCCATAAAGTGGAGGTAAAAATGACAAAGACAATGTGTGATTGTGATATGTTTGTATAGAGCGTCCCTACGCGTTTCGCCCTGTTAATATTGGGCTCCTCAGGGGACAAAAACCAAAATAACACACGGGGTGTATCACATAAAATATCAAGGACAGCAAGACAGCCACGAAAGCAATATTAATCACGTGACTACAGTATAATTAAATATAGTGTGATAAACTGGTCACTTAATTATGATTAATTATTGGAGAAAAAGACATACAAAACTCCAGTTATACAGTAAGGCAGAAGGTATGCCAGGCGGTGCAACTGGAGGGTGATGAAGTATAACTGATCACAAGATAGTGAACCAAAAATCACCATAGAGACACATATCCTATCATTTGTTAATAATATTGATGGACAATTGTGTGAGTATAGCAGGTGATAGCGGTCTATTCAACCATAGTTGTAGCTGAGGAATTAAATATAATGATACTAGAAGGTCTGTTAGCATGTCACAATGGTCTATTATAAGTATACATAGAGCCAGAGTGGTCAGATATGTTAATATATAGAGATTAATCTATCCCTTTTAGCTGTACTGACAATCAGACCCCTGGCTTTGTCTTATAGCGGCATATTATAGCTGTGACAGATCAACAGACTATTATCTAGTGACAAAGCATATGGAAACTTGCGTGTCCAGGAGATGATAAAGGTTTCTCCATTAGTATCTGGCCCACTCCGGTAGGTAAAGATGTCCTGATATTGGGGGACATCTTTACCTACCGGAGTGGGCCAGATACTAATGGAGAAACCTTTATCATCTCCTGGACACGCAAGTTTCCATATGCTTTGTCACTAGATAATAGTCTGTTGATCTGTCACAGCTATAATATGCCGCTATAAGACAAAGCCAGGGGTCTGATTGTCAGTACAGCTAAAAGGGATAGATTAATCCCTATATATTAACATATCTGACCACTCTGGCTCTATGTATACTTATAATAGACCATTGTGACATGCTAACAGACCTTCTAGTATCATTATATTTAATTCCTCAGCTACAACTATGGTTGAATAGACCGCTATCACCTGCTATACTCACACAATTGTCCATCAATATTATTAACAAATGATAGGATATGTGTCTCTATGGTGATTTTTGGTTCACTATCTTGTGATCAGTTATACTTCATCACCCTCCAGTTGCACCGCCTGGCATACCTTCTGCCTTACTGTATAACTGGAGTTTTGTATGTCTTTTTCTCCAATAATTAATCATAATTAAGTGACCAGTTTATCACACTATATTTAATTATACTGTAGTCACGTGATTAATATTGCTTTCGTGGCTGTCTTGCTGTCCTTGATATTTTATGTGATACACCCCGTGTGTTATTTTGGTTTTTGTCCCCTGAGGAGCCCAATATTAACAGGGCGAAACGCGTAGGGACGCTCTATACAAACATATCACAATCACACATTGTCTTTGTCATTTTTACCTCCACTTTATGGGGGTTGGGGTGTTATTTGTACAAATAAAGCATTTCTTATTTTTGGCACACCTGTAGACTAGTACTGGTCTCCCCATAGGATTACCATCATCAGTCACCTGTATCAGGGTCCTCCAGGGCATTATAGGAGGTACGAGATACGGGATCGCCCCTATCGGGGCGGCCATTCCGTTTTCAGGCAGGGCCACAATTGTAGGGGAATCCATTAGGGACATTGCCCCTTATCATTCACTTGATTGCCTACATCCAAGAAGTCAAGTGGGATAGATTTATTTTTGCTTTATTTCTATTTCTTTTTCTTGTTTATATATATCTCTTATACATTATGGGTCGTTAATTTTAAATATAAATATTAAAAGTGAAGCTTTAGAATTAAATGGTTCTTTCTGTGATACCCAGAAGAGTGTAATCTGTTCTAGGTGCAAAGGATGGAAGGGGGGGGGGGGGCGGCTCTATATTAATGCCTATGGATTTAGAATGGAATGTCATAAAAGCTGTTAGGCTGGTGACTTATGTCTGCTACTGTCCTGCTGTCCCAGGCAAGAGCAGGCATCTCTCCATTCTCACTGTGCGTACTGGGACTATTGTTCAGTCAACTCCTTTTAGCACTATGAGAGTTAATCTCTTTCTCCTGTCCCTATCCAGGTGCTGGTTAAGTTGCTGATTACTCTCCCTATTTTGCTGGGCTGTGGATCCACCTGCTCGCTTGACCTTTGACATTATATATATATATATATATATATAGCAGCAGGAAAAATCCAGAATGCACTCCAAGATGAAAGTGAAACAAGTGATTTATTCACCCATAAAAGGCATAACTCGCGACGTTTCGGCTCACAGAGCCTTTCTCAAGGCTTGAGAAAGGCTCTGTGAGCCGAAACATCGCGAGTTATGCCTTTTATGGGTGAATAAATCACTTGTTTCACTTTCATCTTGGAGTGCATTCTGGATTTTTCCTGCTGCTATAATATTTGAGGTATTGCCGCTACCCTGTACCGGACAGTGCACCCACACCCAGGTTGATGCTCCCGCTGGATTTCTTCGTTTTTCTATATATATATATATATATATATACAGTACAGACCAAAAGAGTGTGCAAAGCAGTAATCAAAGCAAAAGGTGGCTACTTTGAAGAACCTAGAATATGACATATTTTCAGTTGTTTCACACTTTTTTGTTATGTATATAATTCCACATGTGTTAATTCATAGTTTTGATGCCTTCAGTGTGAATCTACAATTTTCATAGTCATGAAAATAAAGAAAACCCTTTGAATGAGAAGGTGTGTCCAAACTTTTGGTCTGTACTGTATATAAATATATATATATTAGCTAGTAAACAGTGAAAGTGATCTTGTTTAGATATTCATTTAACCTTGTCTGTATACTAATTCTGCTCCTTGCTGCCGTCCTGACCATGGAACTGTGACCTGGATTATGCTCGTGCTCAGCCTGCCCTGTGTTCACACTGCGCTTTTTGCCTGAGTCCTTGGTGCTTCACACCGGTGTCTCTGACCCCCATGGGTCAGCAGCCAACTACAGCAGGACTACTCCAGGAGGTAGTGCCCTGGTTTGTTCCTTGTGGCGAAGTCCAGATTCCTGTATGGGGGTTAAAGGGTGAATACCATGGAACCGCCAGGATAACACCCTTATGTTTAGCCTAAAGACAAACGGATTTGTTGGCACAGTTGGTCCATACCCACTAACTGTAACAATGCCTCTTCTAGATATAATGTATTGGTGTCCCAATACTATTGTACATATAGTGTAGTTATGCCCTACTGTTATCTTTTCCTTTACAATCTCTACTTTCTCTATAAATTAGGACTTTTAATGTTTGATACAGGCATCCTACCAAAATTAAGGCTACACATGCAAAAAAATTTCACACATGACTATACACTCAAAACACAAACAAAACAAACAATTATTCCCAATTAGTAGTGTGCCCTGTGGGTACCCTCTGTTGGAGCCATTTGTGTAGTGCACAAATAATAGTGCCATAATTTGGCAAAATAGCATATCCATGCTGTTGCCTAAATAACAATTCTATACAATGCTGTTGGTATCATATATTTAAAATATAATATACTCTGCAGTACCCATACATTACTACACAATATACGACACGTATTACTACACAATTCCAATACTACCATATAGTGTTCTAATAAAGATAACTAAATAGCAGCTCCATACATAAGTAACCTGGTAGCAGTATTATGCAATGTGTATATCAAGGGGAGAAAAACAGAACTGGATCGCACATCCACAATGCTATGCTTAGTTCTAATTAAACTCGCTTATCAGCGCAATATTAAAATACACAGCCCCCTATACTGCATGCTGTACAAGGGACATTAGTGTACATTTTGATCAAAAGTCATAAACCCACTCACCACGCCAAGGTTGCCTCTTTGAGTGGGACCTTCTGTGACAAAAAAGGCGCAGCACAATGCGGTGACAAAGCGGCACTGCCCTAGTAGGCGGCAGGATCCAGGAGTCAAACAGCAACCCTGCTGTCCGACAATGCCACCCATGGCCCTGGGTCCCACCAACCCACCAGCACAGCGCCACAAAAACAAAGGCCACCACGCAGTACTGCACCAAGTGAACAGTTGTCTAACACAACATGTCCATTGCTATCATAGTATTATGCAATAGATAAATGATAGTCATACATAGGTCACATTCCCATAATGCTGGCCTGTTGTCCAACTTGGTGCTTCTGCAACAGTACCAGTCTTGTGCAAAACGAAACATCAGCCACAAAATGGCACCCAAACAGTAGTGCCAACATGCAGTTGTTCTAACCGCAAAGATCTGTTCATACAGTACTACTAGTGCATTTTACATGGCCCCTGTAGCAGTAGTAGTAGCCACACGATAGTATTTATACATTTAGACACATATACCATATTTGATTCTTTTGCAAATATGACATTTAACATTAGTCTGTATTTTAGAGCTCCATTAGAATTGAGGTGAAATGACCATTGTCCTTGAATAAATACTTTTTGCTAAAACAAAACAAAAAAATCAACACATAAAACAACCAACATCCAATCATATTATCCTTTCATGGAATATTTGTGTAATTTTACCTCTTTACAACCAATTGGAGATTTTTGTAGGATCCTTTAACAAGAGAGATGGCTTCTCTTCTTGAACTAGACAGCTCTACACCATTGATCATCACCACTTCATCTCCCACTTGAAGATAGGACTCCAACATATCGATTTTCCCACCCTCTTCAACCTGCAGAAGTAGAAGGGTTTAGACATTTCCACAGATTTTGCAATGTTTTCAGAAAATGGAAACTTATATATCTCATAAAACAGAGAAAGTTGACATTACTCTTTGCAATCTTTACACAGTTGCCAGTATTTCTAACTTTAAAGGGAACCTGTCACCAGTTTTATGGTGTCCTAATTAAGGGCAACATAAATAAGTGACTGATTCTCTTAGAAAAATGCTGGGTCACTTTCTTTAATTGACCCAGTCAATCTGCCAACATCTTATACTTGAAAAGCTTCCAGCTGATAATGATGAGTCATGAATATTCATGAGCTCCTG